>NC_048218.1:94689766-94798586 GCF_002007445.2 Ailuropoda melanoleuca
TCTACACACATGATCCTGTTGTCTGTGAATAAAGACATTTTTAATTCTCCCTTTATTATATAAGTAGGGTCATTTATTTCTATTTTGTGCCCCAGTTTGTTGGCCAGATCCCCTAGTATGACATTGATTAGAAGTGGTGATAGCAGATATTTCTATTTTGTTCCCACTGTACTCTTAGGGGGAATGCTTTCAGTCTTTCACCATTAAATGTGATATTAGCAGTACATTTATCATGAATGCCCTTTATTAGATTGAGGAAGTTTCATTGTATTCTTAATTTTATGAGGGTTTTTTTTTAAGATTTTGTTTATTTATTTGAGAGAGAATGAGAGAGAGAGAGCATGAGAGAGGGGAGAGTCAGAGAGAGCAGACTCCCTGCTGAGCAGGGAGCCTGATGCGGGACTGGATCCCGGACCTCCAGGATCAGGACTTCAGCTGAAGGCAGTCGCTTATCAAACTGAGCCACCCAGGCTCCCCTTTATGAGGGTTTTTAACAAAAACGGGTACTGGATTTTGTCAAGTACGTTTTCCGGTGGTGTCTTTAGGATTTATAAAATGCATCTTTAACTTAACACATCTTCCTCAAGTCNTATATTTTCAAGATTTATCCATGTTATAGTATGAATCAGTTTTTATCCCTTTTTTTATGGCTGAAAAATAGTCCATTGTATGGAAATACTACATTTTGTTCATCAGTCGATGGAAATTTGGGCTTCCACTTTTTAATTATTAAGGAACACCTTTGTGAAAGTTTTATGTGGATGAATTCTTTCAGTTCTCCTGGGTATCAGTGGTCTTTTAAAGAGTTTTAAACAGTAAGAAAAAATTCACTTTATACTTTTATACAGAAAAGAAACCCACACATTTACCCATGTCTTTACTTACATTTCCATTTTTTATAATTCCTTTGTGTAGATCCATATTTCCCTCTTATTCCACTTTCTATCTGCTGGAAGCTCTTTCTTTGACATTTCTTGTAGTGTATGTCTGCTCATGATTAATTCTCTCAGATTTGATGGTCTGAATGTCTTTATTTTGCCCTCTTTTCTGAAAACTATTTTTGTCAGTTATGTAATTCTAAGTTGAACACTTTTTCCCTAGGTATTTTGAAGATGTTGCTCCACTATCTTTTTGCTTGCATTATTTCTGACAAGAAATATGTTGTCATTCTTATCTTTGTTCCTCTGTGTATACGTCTTATTTTTATGACTGTTTTTAGGATATTCACTTTATTACTAGTTTTGAGCAATTTCAGTGTGATATACCTTACTACATTTTTCTTCATATTTCTTGTTCTAGAGGACTTTTGAGCTTCTTGCATCTGTGGATTTAGAATTTTTATCAAATTTGGAGAAATGTTGGTGTTTATATCTATACGTATATTTTTCTGTAACTGCCTCCTTTGGCTACTCCCAGTTACACATTTTTCATAAGGCTCAGAGTTGTCCCACTAGCCAATGGTGCCTTTTTCTTTCTTTTTTTTTTTTTAATCGAAGCATAGTTGACACACAATGTTCCTTTAGTTTCAGGTGTACAACATAGTGATTTGACAAATCTATACATTATGCTACTCTTACCACAACTGTAGCCACCATCTATCTCCATACAGTGTTATTATGATACTATGGACTATATTTCCTAGGCTGTGCCTTTTATCCCTGTCACATATTCATTCCATAACTGGAAGCCTGTATCTCCCACTCCCCTTCGTCCATTTTGCCCATCTCCCCATCCCGTTCCTCTCTTTCTTTTATGATTCATTTATCTCTGTGTTTCATTTTGGATAGTTTCTGTTGCTATGTCCTCAAGTTCACTAATGCTTTATTCTCCCATCTAATCTTTTCTTTTTTTTTTTTTTAAAGATTTTATTTATTTATTTGACAGAGATAGAGACAGCCAGCGAGAGAGGGAACACAAGCAGGGGGAGTGGGAGAGGAAGAAGCAGGCTCATAGCAGAGGAGCCCGACGTGGGGCTCGATCCTGTAATGCTGGGATCACGCCCTGAGCTGAAGGCAGACGCTTAACTGCTGTGCCACCCAGGCGCCCCCTAATCTTTTCTTAATCCACTCCTGGACAGTGTATTTTTTATCTCAGACATTGTATCTTTCATATACTGAAGTTCGTTTTGGGTCTGTTCTTTGCCTTCCAGGTCTGTGCTTACCTGTTGATCATACAGAATTATACAATGATTGTTCTAATGTCTTTGTCTGCTAGCTCTAGCATCTGGATCAGTTCTGAATGGTTTCAGCTGGTACATTTTTCTACCCATAATGCACTACTGCTTCTTTGTATGGCTAGTGATCTTTATTTGAATGCCAGACTTTTTACATTTTACCTGGCTTATGACCGTTATTACAGTTCTATAAATTTTCTTGAGATTTGTTCTGGGATAGTTAAGTTACTTGGAAACAGTTTAATCCTTTTGGATTTTACTTTTAAGATACATTAGGCAGCATCAAAATAGTATTTACTGTGGGGATAATTATTCCCCACTACTGAGGCCAGACCATTTTGCATATTCTGGAATACTTGATGAATTATGAGATTTTCCCATCTGACTGGTTGGATCAGGCACTATCCCTGGCCCTTTGTGACCTCCAGACACTGTGAACTATAATCTTTAGAGGTAGTTCTTTTCCTGGCCTTGGAGAGTCTCCTTATGAACGTGTACCAGTCCATACACCATTGCACACTCTAGTGGAAGCTACTCTGCAGATCTCTGTGGTTTTGTTTCTCTGTGTTCTCTCTTGTATCGTGGATGCAAATTCTAGCCATCTTACTTCCCCCATGCTCTCAGCTTTGCCTCTTCAACTCAGGGCATCTGCTATGTCTCTTTTTCTTGGAAGCCTGTTTAAGTCAGTAAGCCGGGGGCAATAGCAGGGCCCACCTCATTTGTTTTCTGTCTTTCAGAGATTATTGTCTTTTATTGAAGTTTTTTGAAAAATATTGTTTCACTTACTTAATCATTTTTGTTTTTGTTTTTTGCTTCAGGTGGAACGGTAAATACCATTCCTGTTGCTGTATTTTTGCTGGAGGCAAAAGTCAAAGGCTTGAGTTAAAAACAACAACAACAAACTTTAAATGAATCCATGTCATTCCATATAACACTTCATGTGTTTTTACTGTTTTATTGTATTTCATTTTATGGCAATGCTATAATTTATTTTTCAATTGAAGTATATTTGGGTTATTTCTAGTTTTTGACTATTACAAATAATGATGCTTTGAACTTTTTTTTTTGGTAACTTTGGCTACACATGCATGTGCAAGCTCACACACACACACACAATTTGGGATATTTAATTTGGATTAGAATCTTTGGTCCCTCGGATTTGTATTTGTTAAATTTTAGCCAGTATTACCAAAAAATTCTATATAGTGGTTTCAAGAATTCATCTTCTTCCTCCTCCATTCACAAGCATTGTATCATAGTTCTGGTTTCATCTGTTCCAACACTTGGGTGTTACTGTAGTTTTAAATTTTAGCCATTTTGGTATGCATATAATGCTATATAGCTGTGATTTTAATTTGCATATCCCTGATGGGTAGTGATGTTAGTCACATTTTTATATGATTGACCATTTGAATATCTTCTTTTGTGAAATTCCTGTTCAAGTCTTTTATTCATTTTATTGTATTATTTGCCTTGTTGACTTATATATTTTTTATATGTGTTAACATTTTCTGCCACTCTGTGTTGCATTTTCTCTTTCTTAATGGTGTTTTTAGATAAACAGAAGTTCTGACAATGTAATCCAATTGTTAATCTTTTCTAATGTGGGTAGTGGTAATGAAGAAAGAGATGATTACCTACTCCAAGTTCATGAGAATATTTTTTTATGCTACATCTTGGAGTATTTTTTTTTTAAAGATTTTATTTATTTATTTGACAGAGATAGAGACAGCCAGCGAGAGAGGGAACACAAGCAGGGGGTGGGAGAGGAAGAAGCAGGCTCATAGCAGAGGAGCCTGATGTGGGGCTCGATCCCATAACGCCGGGGTCACGCCCTGAGCCAAAGGCAGATACTTAACCGCTGTGCCACCCAGGCGCCCCTACCTCTTGGAGTATTTAATGTTTATATACTACGTTTAGCATAACAGTCTTTCTGGAATTAATTTTTGAGCATGTTTGAAAGAAGGGCCAGTTTCATTTATTTTTTTTTTACATGTGGATATACAATTGACCATTGACAATTGATACAATTGACAAATGAAAAGGTCATTTTTTTGCCATTGCTTTTTCAATTAAATATTGTCTTTGTCATCAAGAAGCCATACATGTGTGAGTCTATTTCTGGACCCTCTTTTTTGTTCTATTGGTTTATCTATCTTTGCAACGATACCATATATATTACTCTAGCTTTATAACAAGTCTGTATCTGGTGGAGTAAGTCCTCTGTTTCTTCTTAATGTTAGTGGCTTAAAACCAAGTCATTCTTTTTCATAAATGCATCTTATAGGTTGTATAAAATTTGTTAAAGAAAAACAATAGCATTTATGCACATACTGAAACTTTTTTTACTTCTTGAGATATTTTTCTAAACTCTGCAGGTTAATCTTTGTTTCCTTTCTCATCAAGAATATATCAATAAAATATTTGAGCATTAAAGACTGAAGAATCATCTATTTTTGTCCCATGTTGCTCATGGCATATTATAAGTAATTAGTCTGCTTCTCAACCATTTTTAGCTTTAGCAATTGCTATTAGCATAATTTCTTATTAGAATATTCATAAGAATTATCTATTTATTCAAGTACCTTTTGTGGGTTTAAAAATCCATTATTTCAAAACCAAATGGGCTCTAAATTCTTAATATTTGGTGCTAAGTTATATATTAGGAAGGTAATGAAACCTTTTAGGTGACTTTGCCAATTTAGTATGGGATTAATAGTAATAGTGACCTCTATACCCCCCCACACAAGCAAGGCCATGCAAGGATTTACAAGCTTACATTATTATGTGGAAGTGGCTTAGAGACAAAATTTAGTGACCTTTTTTATCAGCCTCTGACATATTCCACTGGGTGCATAGGAAATAGTAGCTATGAGAAAAAGGAGTGCCATATATCTGAGAAATATAAACAGAAGTGATGCCACATGATGATTTGCTTTTAACACTCTGCCTGATAAAGAGTCTCTGCTTACTGCTTCATGGGTGAGTTAACTTATAGAGACATAGGAGAAATTGAATAAAGGCATATCCAGGAAGTTCCAAGACAGACTGCTGAAAGACAAAACCTGGGATGTATGCTGAGTACTGAATCAAGAATATTACCCATGGGCGCCTGGGTGGCACAGCGGTTAAGCGTCTGCCTTCGGCTCAGGGCGTGATCCCGGCGTTATGGGATCGAGCCCCACATCAGGCTCCTCTGCTATGAGCCTGCTTCTTCCTCTCCCACTCCCCCTGCTTGTGTTCCCTCTCTCGCTGGCTGTCTCTATCTCTGTCAAATAAATAAATAAAATCTTTAAAAAAAAAAAAAAAGAATATTACCCATGAATGGAAAGGAGATTTTGATTATGTCCCTTTAGAAACACAAAGTTGGAAGAGCCTTTGAGAACTGTTCCCAAGCTATAAATTGCCCTGTGGTGACTTTCCGAGTCCTTCAAAGTGTGTGTATGTGTGCTCACTTTAACCTGTTTCTGCATATGTTTGGCTAAAGTCTCACAGTGTGATCTGCCTATGTCCCCAGGTGGCCCTAGCTCCATCGGTTACTTACAGAGAGCCTTGCCCGATTCCCAAATATTGTGGACTGTTGTTAACCATTTTTCCAAATCTTTCAACCAAATTATTTGCATCATACTCAACATTCCATTCATAAAAAGGAACTAGATAGGAATTCAACTTTACATACAGGAAGATCAATAAAAGTGGACAAAACTATATTTTTGTCTACAAAGAGTTATTGTTCTGAAGAGGCAAGGAGGATGTGATCTCAGAAACATATTCATGGTTGTTGAATATCTTCTTATACTTAGAAAATATGACCATTTAATCTTGTACACACTCAGGGTTTTTTGGTTTTTTGTTTTTTAAGTATGCTCCATGCCCAGCATGGGGGTTGAACTCACAACCCTGAGATCAAGACCTGAGGTAAAATTAAGAGTCGGATGCTTAACTGACTGAGCCACCCAGATGCCACTACACCAGGGTTTTAAATAAGTCTGTGTGACTATGATTATTTTCCTCAAAGGAATGTATATTTTACTTTGTAAATCACCTGCTCAACAAATCCATATGTATCATGTTTAAAATGAAACATTTTATTTACATACTGTAGAAATAACAATAATTAATCACAAAATAAACACAGCATTAATTTTTACCCACATATAATCTTAAAATAGCTAAACAGATGTTCACTTTTTTGTTTCTTTAGGAGTAAACAAATCTTATTTTTAAAGGTGCTGATAACGGTATTTACCTTATGAGATCACATCGATGATTTTAAAGCTATTTTAATAGCTATTTTAAAGCTATTTTTTTTAAAGCTATGAGTACACAAAATCTTATTGAGGAATAGCCTATATATCAGTGGTTTCTAGATTTTTTTATATTATAAGTAATGTGATTTTAATTAAAAATTGATTTACACAATGTACAATCACAGTTAGAAAAAATTTGCCCAGGGATCTAAAGGGAGAATAAAAAGGAACATATAGACATTGAAAGGGAAAAACAGAGTATCCTTTACTCTCCGTGTAATTTCATAATAAAAGTGATATCTTAATACCAAAAATACAGGACAGAATTAATTTCTAATTACATTCTTTAATCCACTTTTGTAAATTTCACAAAATTATGAAATTATTATTTTTTCTTATTTTACCACAGATTACCACAAGTAAAAACTTACATCTGGGAATTGATGCCATAATGAAAATCTTTGCATTTGGTGACAGAATATACACAAAACTTGTCTTACTTTTGGTAAAATAAGACTGCTAAGCCAGTGATGAGTTCAGAATGCTTGGGTTTTCTAATCCAATGAATTATAACATATTTATTCAATATTAGTCCCAAGCCAGGTGGTAAAAATAAAGACCAAGATCAGGATTCTGCTCACAAGAAATGATGTATTTTAGTTGGGAGTTTGTAGCAAATTCCTGCCCATATGTCCTTTGCACCACCATGTCTGTATATCAGGCCCAATTTCCATTTGCAGCTGCTGAAGCCTGTCCTGTTGCAGGGCTGGCAGGAAATGCCAAGTGGTAAACATCCCCAACCCCCTCTCCCCTCATTAGGAGCATTTAGTAGATAAATATTCAAGCTTCTTTCCCAGTTGGTGGAGTAACTCTGAGGTGTGTATTTCATGCCCTTTTCTGGGTTCCTCCAAAGAATCTGCTCCAGTTTTCTGTAGTGGTGACTTGCTTAATAACACACCTTTTATTTTCTTGCTGCTTTTACCTTCGCAGCATTGCTACTCCATACTGCTGTTTTCTGTAATCTTCTCCCTAAGAAACTGCTACTTGAATCTTGTCCCCAAATCTGGTCCTGGGAGAATCAATGAAGACGGAGTTATTACAAATTATGTTGTGAACTTGTAACAAAACAACAAACACAATAAAACAACTCATTTAAATGGTGCTTAGTTTTTTGTTTTTTTAAATTGCAAACAACAACAAAAATTGACAGTGGGAGACCTGAGTTTGTACTTCAGGTTTGTCATTTAATTAGCTGTGTGACTCATGGCAAGTCAGAGTTTTTCCTTCTAATCCTTTTGTTTGTTTCCATGTCTTTAATTTTTTTTTAAACTGTTGTAAGAGCACAAGATGAGATTTACCCTCTTGATAAATTTTTAAGTATACAATATAGTAATGGTAACCGTAGGCACAGTGACCTACAGCAGATCTCTAGAACTTATTCATCTTGCGTATCTGAAACTTCATATGCTTAGAACAGCAGCAGACTCCCTGTTTCCCTCTTCTCTCAGCCCCTTGTAACCACCATTCTCTGGGTTTCTATGAATTTGACTATTTTAGATACCTCATGTAAGTGGAATCATGCAGTATGTGTTCTTCCGTACCTGACTTGTCTCACTTAGCATAATGTCCTTACCAGATTCACTTAGCAAATTCATCCATGTTGTTGTATATAGGAGGTTTTCATTCTCTTTTAAGAGTGGGTAATATTCCATTGTACATATATATTACATTTTCTTTATTCATTTATCTGTTGATGGACACTTGGGTTGTTCCCATGTGTTGATTGTTGTGAATAAATCTGCAGTGAATATGAGAGTGCAGATAACTCTTTGAGATCCTGATTTCAGCTCCTTTGGACATATACTGAGAAGTGGGTTGCTGGATCATAGGGCAGTTCTATTTTTATAGTAGCTGCATTGTTTTACATGTCTACCAACAGTGTACAGGTATTCTTTTTTTTTAAAAGATTTTATTTGTTTATTTGATAGACAGCCAGCGAGAGAGGGAACACAAGCAGGGGCAGTGGGAGAGGGAGAAGCAGTCTCCCAGTGTAGGAGCCTGATGTGGGGCTTGATCCTAGAACGCCCTGAGCCAAAGGCAGACGCCCAACAACTGAGCCACCCAGGCACCCCAGTGTACAAGTATTCTAATTTCTCCATGTTTTCACTAACATTTCTTTTTTTTTTTTAAAGGATTTTTTTAAAGATTTTATTTATTTATTCAACAGAGAGAGAGACAGCCAGCAAGAGAGGGAACACAAGCAGGGGGAGTGGGAGAAGAAGAAGCAGGCTCATAGCGGAAGAGCCTGATGTGGGGCTCAATCCCATAATGCCGGGATCACGCCCTGAGCCGAAGGCAGACGCTCAACCACTGTGCCACCCAGGCACCCCACTAACATTTCTTATCTGTTTTTTTTCTTCTTCAGTTCACAAGAATCATACAATCTTTCTATGATGCTGTGATTTCTAATATGAAATATATGTGTGTGTGTATATATGTCTGTGTGTGTGTGTGTATATATATATATATATATATATATATATATATGTCACTATTTGTCCCTATTTCTGGCACAGACCTCCTAAAACCCTACAAATTTCCTGTGATGAGAGTAGTAAAGATGTCTTTTCTTATGTTAATGAGTGACTAGGGAAGCACCTAGGGATGGGAGCTGGTTGGCAAGGGAACCAAGGGATCCTTGGAACTTTCAGTCCCATTTCCTGATTTCTGGGAAGGGAAGAGGGTCTGGATGTTGAAACAACCCACCAAAATCAATGATTTAAGCATTCCTATGTAATGAAGACTTTACAAAGAACCAAAAGGAGGGAGTTCAGAGAGTTTCCAGGTTGGTGAACCACACGCTGGTGGCACACTGTAGCCAACATGTTGGTCCCCAAAGTCAGCTGAGGACAGAAGCTCCCTTTTTCTGGACCTCACCCTAACCCTATGTATCTCTTTACCTGGCCATTGATTCATATCCTTTGAGATTCTTTGTAGTAAACTGGTAATATGGTAAATAAACTGGTTTCCGGATTTCTGTGAGCCAGTCTAGTAAATTAATTGAACCCAAGGGGGATTGGAACCTTCAGTCTATAGTTGGTTGGACAGAAGCAGAAGTGATACCTTGGATTTGTAGTTGGCTGTTGAAGTTGGGTTAGGGGGAGGTAGTCTTGTAGGACTAAACCTTTAAGCTGAGGGATCTGATGTTACCATTGTGTAGGTAGTGTCACAATTGAGCTGAATTTTAGTACAACTAGCTGGTTCTATACAATTGCTTGGTGGTGTGGGGAAAACCCCCACATGATGGAACTAATGATCAGAGTCTTACTTTCTTCACAATTGTTAGGCATACATAAGACAGTTCATGTGAATATAGTTTTATAACTAAGTAATTCACCAGTAAAAACCATTAATATTCATATCATTTTAGACTTATTTTCCTATCATGGGTATTCATTTAAAAATACTATGGAATTGGGGCACCTGGGTGGCTCAGTCATTAAACATCTTGCCTTAGACTCAGGGCATGATCCCAGACTCCTGGGATCGAGCCCCACATCAGGCTCCTCCGCTAGGAGCCTGCTTCTTCCTCTCCCACTCCCTGCCTGTGTTCCCTCTCTTGCTGGCTGTCTCTCTCTCTCTGTCAAATAAATAAAATAAAATCTTAAAAAAAATAGTATGGAATGAGGTATGTTAAAGAAATATCAAATGGTATAAAAGTGTGTAAATTAAAATGATCTCACTCCCCACTCTCCCACCCATAATTCCTCTTCCCCAGTGCCCAGAGGCAACTACTTAGAATTTCTGAATTTGGTTCTTCTAGTGAATTATCATTAATTTGATATTATACCTACTTCTAGATTGATCAACTTTGACTCCTCATCATTAAGTATGAAAAATTTGGTCTCTTCATATTATATCTTGTACTCCTCATTACATGATTTTTGATAGTTATATTTTTAGTTTTAGGGTTTTTGTGGTGGTTTAACCTGATCTTTCATAAATCTAGATTTATCAAATTTTCAAATTTATCAAATTTAGACAGTCTTTATTGACTCCTGTTCTGAAACATAAGGAAATTAGCATATTTCTCTTTCTTTCTTTCTACTTTTTCCACTTCCCATTCTGGTTTTTGTTACATTATTATTTTCACAAGGTCAAGGGTGAAGACATTGCATTCTATTCTGTAACTTAATTATCTTGTCCTTTGTTGATAGGTAGATTCTAAAAACAGAAAACCCCAAAACATCATTTGTAATGTTATGATTACATAAATATTATTCACTCTAGGAGAACAATTTGATATGCATATAAGAAAATGAATTCTAGTGCTATTAATTTTTTCTTCAAAATAATATTCTAAGTTTTGTTCTAACAGAATCTGTTGACCAGTTAAAAAATTTCAAAGAAATGAAACTTTCTACATTTATTCAGTGTCCTCTTGTCACTGATTCTTGTGTCTCGATGTTGTGCCTAATCTTGGATTCCTTGCTTTATATTCTTAAGCATCTCTTTGAGCAATTTTAGGATTATTGTGCATGCCTGAAAATGCCCCTGTGTCTACTCGATAGTTTCCCTGGTATAGAGTTCTAGTGACAAAATTGATTTTACTTATCGTTTTGAATGTTAATGGGATATCTGGTAAGGTCAGTTAATTATTTAATAAAAATTTGTACTTTCCTTATGAAATTTTACCAGAATATTTCCTGACATATTTTCATTTTTGTTTTTTTCCTCATCATTTATTCTGTCTGGTACCGGATGGGCTTAATCGATCTGAATGTGTCTTTTTTGGTTCTAAACATTTTTCTTAAATGATTTAATTATCATTAATTAAATACTTATTTTCCATTATAGATTAAATTTTTGCTGTTTGCTAAGGTTGGAGATTGAAGCTGAGGTGAAAAGATGTCTAGGAAAACATTCTTAGAGGTTGATATCCAGAAGGGATTTAAGATATATTTATCAAATATTTAAAATAAGTGGAAAAAATTATTTTGGGGGAGGTGGAGGGGTGGAAAAGAGAGAGAAAATAATTCTTCAAATGAATTGTTTCTTTGATATGATACCCTTTAAAAAAGGCTGTGCTTTTGTAAATAGAATATTATCTCTAATTTCTAAACTAAAATTTGTAAAAATCTCCCTAAATTAGCATTGTTTCCTTCAGTGTCATGAACTGTGTTCATCTTGGTCTTTCACTAACCTGATATGATTTTCTTTAAATGTCCATTAATTTTTTTTTGTCCATTACATTTATGATTATGATGATGAACTAGGTTGACCAGTATGTGTGAGATTTTCCTGTGCAGCATCAATAGTTTGTTTCTCTATTGGACTTTTCCACTGAATGTGAGGTGACCGTGGGCTTGGTGTGAGGGAATGGAGTGTGTCAATAGGCAGATTTTCTGAAGGGTGAGGAGTAGATAGGTAGCTGGTGATCTTTCTCAGTTGTCAAATTCTTTGCTCTCTTTGACTCCTAGACATATTGTCTGTTTCTGCTTTATTGTTGTTTAACAGCTAACATTTCAAATATGAAAGAAACTTCAGTTCAGCCTTCTTATTTTCCATGTCAGGAAACTGAGTCTTAGATGAATGAATTACATTAGCTCAGAGAATAAATGGTGCAAAGCTAAGCCTAAAAATAAAGAACTGCTGATTGTAAATACCAATATTTCCAATAATCTCAAGACTCCTCCGTTTGGAAAGTGTATTGTGTTCTCATTTATGCATAACCCTCTAGGGCAGCTTGACAATACCACAATTGTTGCTCTCGTGGCATTGGACATTATTAAAAGCAATTTAAAAGCTATTTAAGCTATTTATCTTCTGTTCAAGATGAGGAGATGTTAAGATGTATTTGGCTAAGAATCTAAGACGCTGGATGTCAGTCTTGTTACTAGACCCATTGTTTATTGGTCTGAGAATCCCAGAAGGAAACGTATAGACAGAAGGTAAATAACTATCCCCAAATTAAATATTTAGTTAGGACAATAACTTTCTGAAAGGCATTGTAGATAGGCATGCTTAAAGCCTGAAAAAAAAATTGGGAGGGAGGATTCAGAGAAACAACAATATCTGATGTAAATTGTGAAGAGACAGAAGAGGGATTTCTATACTCATTTGTTAAATGTGTTTTCAAATTTATGACAAGTCATACCATCTTCAGGCAGCCTTATGTAAACGTCACCCTGAACTTCAAAAAGAATGGTTTAATGAACTTTCCACTGCTCATCCTGTCTTTTTACCCATTGGTAAGACTAATTTGCTATTTGGTGTGCTGAAGTTGAAAAGAGTTTTGGGAATAAGAAAACTTACTGTTTGCATTTGAAAATGAAACTAATTCAGGGCACTTCTGCAAATTGTTAAATGATGCTCTTGGTAGACATTGTAAAAAAATGTCTCTATACCATGAGTGAATAGAATCTACAATTCAGAAGTTCATTAAATTTCAGAAAATTTAATTCAGTTATCAATTCTTTAGCTATGTTTAACTTAAACATAAAAAATTTAAATGAACTTTTAGCATCTTTATAGTTAAGTATGGTTAAACTAGAATAAGATGTATTGGAAAAGAGAGACCTTTGGTGGGTCACTGTGGTTCTAGAAACTGGGTCCCAAATTTGTAGCATCAGTGAATCTATTTAAGTATTCTAGATGGTATCAAATTTTGAAGGATTTACACAGTAAAAATATACCACAGAGACTAATTTATAGAGTATCAAGTTATTGGACTATAATGGGAGATATATTTTACAAGATTTGACACTTTCTAAAATCTCCCTTCTGTCTTACGAATCCAAGAGTTTAGAATGGACAAAAAGCAAACGGAGATTTTATAAAAGGGATGTTGCTGGGATGCCTGGGTGGCTCAGTCTGTTAAATGTCTGCCTTTGGCTTAGGTCATGATCCCAGGTCCTGGGATCGAACCTTGTGTCTGGCTCCTTGCTCACCTGGGAGCCTGCTTCTCCCTCTGCCTGCAGCTCACCCTGCTTGTGCGCGCACTCTCTCTCTCTGACAAATGAATAAAATATTTAAAATAGGATGTTGCTATCAAACTACAAACCAAGGGTAACTGGAGGGGAACAGAGTGGAAGATGGGCTAAAGGGGTGATGAGCATTAAGGAGGGCACTGCATGTTGTATGTAAGTGGTGAATCAATAAATTTACATCTGAAAATAATATTAAACTGTATTCTGACTAACTGGAATGTAAATAAAAATTTGGGAAAAAACCCCTACTGTAGCTGGGAAAAAATCATTCTTTATGCTAGAGACATTTATAATTAATAACAAATATTGGTTTTTCCAAGTCAACCCCCTTGTTTACATGGAGAAAGTACCATGTAGGAGCTTCTCAAATGTTTACTGATTGTATTGAAGTTAGGGAGAGAAATGAAAAACTCCAAACCTTTTCTGTACTTCTTTTGGTGTGATTACCCAGTTGTCGAAGAATGTTATGATATGCTTGAGCAGAATAAAACCTTGTATCCTCAGTTACGTTTTGGTGACCGTTTGTTGTTGTCGTTGATTGAGGCCACGGAGACGGTGTGATTCCAGACGCAGTGTATTGAGTTTAGAGGTGGAGTGCTTGGATTCAGGCCTCTTTTGCATTTCTTTTTTTTTTTTTAAAGATTTTTTTATTTATTGGACAGAGATAGAGACAGCCAGCGAGAGAGGGAACACAAGCAGGGGTAGTGGGAGAGGAAGAAGCAGGCTCATAGCAGAGGAGCCTGATGTGGGGCTCGATCCCGGAACTCCAGGATCACGCCCTGAGCTGAAGGCAGACGCTTAACCGCTGTGCCACCCAGGCGCCCCTCTCTTTTGCATTTCTTGCTAATTGTCTATGCTCCATTTTTTCTTTATCTGCAAAACAGAGATAAAATAAAAGGGTTTGCAGTGAAATGGGATAGCATATGTAAAAATTACTAGCATTACTCCTGGCAAATAATGTGCATTTCTTAAGATATTGATTGAATTTGAGTTCATACTGACCACCTCTACAGGATATGAGAGACTTCCCATTATCTCTAATGTATCTGTGAAGTCTTCTCTCCATGATATGTTGACTCTCTCAAATGCAACACACTTTCATACATTCTCAGTTCCTTAGTGTTACTGCGTAGATGTCTAGGCTCAACCAAATCTATGCTGCATGTTATTAACTAGCGTATTTTACAGGGCGATGTTTTCTGCTTCTCTCCCTAAATTATAGGGCTTTTGGAACTCATGGTAGTGTATTAGCTATGGTTAGACTTATTGAGAGCCAGTTATGCTCATAGCTTCCCAAGTCCTCATTAAGTAACTTCATGTTAATAGTTTGAAATTGGTTGGGAATATTCACATCCTAGAAATCAGCAAATGGTATAAATCAAGAGTCTAAGCCGATAGAAATTCTGTGGTCTTGTACATGCACTGTGGTTCCTCAGTCATGGCAGAGAAAAAGAAGCTGGGAGGTTGTGTGTTACCTTTAAGGCACTGGCTTCCACTCACAGCCCTTATTCAGAATTAATTAAATGTCTGAGCTTAAATGCAAGAGAGCAAGGGAATGATAAGCAGAAGGCATGTTTGGTGAGCACCATAGTTTATGCCATGGCTGGTTGTTAAATGTTAAATTAACTAACCCTTCATTCTTAGTTATAGATTGTATCGCTTTTGAGAAAACCATTTTGCCAATAATCAGTAGTGATTATCTTGATGCAGTGAAATTACCAGAGACCTAATTCATAGTTATTTCTTGCATGAAGATGGCTAGTCGTATACTTTGAACTAATGAGATAGGTCCATTGGGATGGTATTTTCTAAAGGATCTGGGAGTCTTGTGAGAAAGAAGTTATCTTAAGGGAAGTGGGAATAAGTCTACAAATTTGGCCAGAAAAAGAAATCTTTGATTCTGAAAGAGGAGCTTCTGAGGGTTTTTTCCTCAGATACGTCTGTCCTCTCCATTTTGTGTGAACTTAATTTATGATTTGTTTAAA
Source organism: Ailuropoda melanoleuca (assembly GCF_002007445.2). NCBI lineage: Eukaryota > Metazoa > Chordata > Mammalia > Carnivora > Ursidae > Ailuropoda > Ailuropoda melanoleuca. The sequence continues at coordinate 94,705,164 of NC_048218.1, forward strand.
GGAGGGAGAAGTATAAAGAGAAATCGTAAAAGCTTTTTTGTATGAATACCCTATAAAATAGTAGGGCCCAGGCTACAGTGCTTTGGATCCCTGCTAAGGGGGTATAATGTGGAACAGGAAAAGAGAATTGTACCCAGCTTGCCATATTACTCTGTCATTATCCTTAACCTTTGGTAGAAGTAATAAAACCCTGTGTCCAGAATAATATATGTGCAGATATAATTACACACGTTCAACATATGAATTCCAGCAGCCCATGTAGCCACGTGTAAGATACCCCTGCTAATGTTCTAATGGAGCCAGCAATGCCAACTCAGGGGCACAGATACCTGGCAGAGAAGGTAGCCCTAGTGCCAGTAACCTTATGCGTTGGAAGCAGTATTTGCCTGGGGAGTGCCGTGTAGGGTGTGAGAGCAGCTCCAGTGCAATTGGCTGTGAGCTGGTAGGAAATAGCACTATTGAGGCCACAGATAGAGTGATACCTTCTTAGAACTTCAGAGCCCTTTGAAGCCTCTGTTGTCGGCATTGCTCTAAGCAGGGTGATCATGGAAGAAATATCAGAGCCTGTGTTGTCATGAGCTTTCAACTGTTTCACAAAGAACGAAATTTGAACAGAAGATTCTGTAGTACCAACTTGATAGGAGTAAATGAGTTAGTGTATGTCAAAGGCTTGTATAATCCCGGACACACAGCACATGCTATTTAAATGTTAGTTGCTATGTTGTTGTTACTGTTGTTATTATTGTTATATATCCAGCAACATCATCTTATTTCTTTATACTTTAGAATTAAGTTTAGCATTCTAAGTAAAATGAAGGCAAAATTAATAGGCTTTGGGGTTTAGGGCACTGTGGATGGGCTTGAGTAAGCACTAGTAATAAGGACATTTGTGTAAAGAAGTGATACTGAAGTCATTTTTCTGCATGGTGTAGTGTAAAGTAGAAAGTAAAAATAGAAAATTTACATCTCAGTTCTTTAAATCTAATGTTACACAATATATGAGTGCTAGGTTTCTATAAAAATTTTAAGCTATAACTAAGTTATTCATTTGAGGAGAATTTAGAAAATATAGATATTACACTCCCCTACGTGGATAAGGTGGGACGTAGTACAAGGCACACAGCATTAGGCGCTGAGCACAAGTGACACAGGGGAGTTTATTTCCATCATCCTGAGTGCGTGATGCTGTTCCATATAGTGCACACATTTGCTCTACAGATATTACTAGTACATGTTCAGTGTCGAGGGAATTTCAAAAAGCAGTTGCACTTGAGTAAGGTATTCCTACTTCCTTGGAATACATTTCTAATATTAAGTCATTAATGGTGTAGCATTGCATTTCGATGCACTTTGTATTGTCAAAGGTCATGTGATCATAAAAACAAAGGATAACGTGATCAGGGTCAGTGTGTGTGTGTGTGTGTGTGTGTGTGTGTGTGTGTGTGTGTGGTGATAACAATATTATTTCATGTATGAAAGATAAAATTGGCTTCTGGTTGTACACTCCTACCCTATACAGAATACCGTGGTGTATAATTTGAAAAGGAGTTTCACAAAGGAAGCAAATAATAAATAGGAAATGAGACTCAGAAATTTAAACTCAAAAGAAAAAATTAGGAAAAAAACTTGAAAACGTAGTACAAACAAAAGGTAAATGCAAAATAATAGAAATCAAGTAATGCTATTATTGGCATTAGATACTAATTTGCCAAATTTTGCATTACATAGTTTTGAATTCAGAGCATAGGTTACATGGGTATTGGAGAGGGGCCATTCCCTTCCTTTCTTCCCCACCTTGGTCCTGGGGATATTAGGAACATTCTCATTATATTAAGCTAGGAATGAAAATGCAAAAATAATGCAAAATGATTTTCTTTCATATTCTAATTTGAGTACATTTAAAAACATGAATGTGTTGCCTTTTGTTGAGTAAATTTGTAACATTTTATTTTGAGATGGAAATTATACATTCAAATTCCTAATTCTAGAACAGTTTGTCTGGTTGGAATTACTTAACCTGGAGAGGAGGAGGTAGGTAAGAGATCTTTCATGTGTTATCTACTTTTTATTTTTGAGATGACTTAGTCTTTTAGTCATTCGTACATACATAGATGACTGGATTACAACTGGATGCTTATAAAGACTCTGTGGAGGGACTCTTGCAGTGTCTGCTGAGTTCAGGTATTTTGGGTAATTGGAGAGAGTTGTGGTTCTCCCGTCCTGACCTTTTAGAATCGGTGAACAAGCATAAATGCCAATACATTGATTCCAGTGGGAAAGGAGGGAATATCTGAGATCTTCCTTTATGCATGCAGGGAGCAGATAGGCCAACAGAAGGCTCGGGTGGCTGATCTTGCTGACGTCTGGTTAATTTTCTTTCACGGGGCTGGAAGGAGAGTACTCAGGCTTTTTCTCCTGAGAAATGCTGGCCCAGTTCAGACTGGCACCCATTCATTTAGGGAAATGCTGGCAGTTTCTGGTGTGGAAAAGATATGGGGGAGTGGTATAGAAGTAGGTGAGCTGTCTTTGATGGCTACAGTGTTTCTGTTTCATATGCCTTCAGTTGCTAATTTGTATGCAGACCTTCCCCTTAGGCATCTACAACTCTTGTTTCGGTCTCTTTCTCTTCCTTCCTGCCTCTAACCATCCAACAAATGTGGTTGGTTCTGAAGTAGAAATAATTCAAGCTGGCTCCGTGAACATAGAGGGGTAAGGGGGTAACTCTATCCGAAGTTCAGCCTTTCCTAGATGGATAGTGGTTAGATAGAAATAAATTCCTTGGGGGTTGTATAGGTAGGGAGTTATGGGTCAGGAGAGCAGCCTGTGCAACATAGAGACACACAGTTCTGGTTGGATAATGATAATAATGTGCTTCATGCATTGGTAACATGTCTAAAAGTGCTGAGAGATGAGGCTCTATCTGCCATCTTCCCCCTACTTTAGGGACTAGGATAGTCCAAACAGTGGAACATTTTGATGTATAGAGATTCTAGGAGTAAGTACTAATTGTAAGCCACAGTGCCACAGATTAAAAACAGTAACAGTAAAATCTCTTGTTAGATCCAGAATGTAGGATTCTAACTAGAAGTCCAAGATGTAGATAATATGCAGAGGGAGACTAAGGGAAGAGGAGAAGAAATGGAGTGAAGCGTCCAGGATTTCTGAGCCTCTTTCCATCTAGCTGCCATCTTCTTTCCTACCTCACAACCATCTATTGCTGTATCGACTGCCTGTCATGTTCTTTCCCCTGTTCTTCTGTGCTACCTCCTACTCCTAACTGTTCACTTCCAAGGGGACACTTCCCCCAAAACCCTTGTGACAGTCAGATTCCTGTGTTAGGATGCCAAAGGCCTGAAGCATGAAAGTAGGATAAAGAGCTGATATGATTTAGGTTAGTTTCAGAGCTAGAATGGATAGGATTGGCAGCTAATTTCAAGGGAGGAATGAAAGGCCTGGCCAGCTAAATAATTTGCGTGGTCCAGTGAAAAATGAAAACAAAGGGCACATTGTTTATAAATGATGACATCAGAGTGTTTGACCAAGTGTGGGGCCCTTCTGTGAACAGGACCCAGTGCACCTGTACAGCTCACGTGCACAGGAAGCTGCCCTGCTGAAGGGATGGGGAGGAGATGAGGATGATTTTCAGCATGAGTGGTTAGATGGTGGTAGGTACCCATAGGGGAGACAATTGATCTAGAGAGAGGAGCGGAGTGAAATGTTGAAAATTACTTATTTGTGGCACATTGATCAGGCAGTGTCCACTGGGCAGTTGAAGATCTGCCTATGAAAAATCTTTTTTTTTTTCTTCATTACACACCTGTTCCTTTTAGGCCCTAAATCTACAATCCCTGGTAACTTTTATATTTTAGGTTAGGACAGATTTTTAAACAAACAAAAAAAAAAATTGGATGTGTTAAAAAGTAACAGAAGGCTTTTTTTTCCTCTGTACTGAGATGACAGAGTATGTTGTCCTAAACACCAGGAAGGGAAGAATCAGGTTGACTGTTTCAGTGCAGGGAAGACAGTAGCTGATTGCCCAGGCTGTGTCCTGGAGACTTGAAAGAGACAAAAATCTTCCAAGGGTGTCTTACTGACCATCCCACCTTAGGGATTTCTATTTATTTTTACTTCATACTCCTTATTGTTGACTGCATTTTGGTAAGCCATTTATTTCCCTAATAGTCTAAATGATATTTATTTCTGAAGTTACATGAAAGCCAATTATGAATCCTTTAATATAAAACCATCCTACACAACCCAGCCTCCTGATTTCTGACATGGGCCTTTGTGGAAAAAGGTGACTAATGTTTAGCTATCGTGTTAAGTCTCTTGAAAGATGACATGGATGATGGTGCTGCCCAGTGCTCTCCATGACTCATAGACAGATTTGCCTAGGAACTAACCAAAATGGCACTGCTGAGGCACATCGAACCGGAGAGGCAGGGGTTGCTGTGAGTCAGGACAAAGGCGCTTCAGTCAGCTGCTAACTTTTCTTCTCATTCATGGTTTCAATTTGGAAATTTTGTGGCCTTTGGTCAGTGATCCATAGAGTGAATAAGAACTTCTGGGTATGTAACATCAAATCGAGTGGCTTTCTCTTTTTTCATTACTGACTGTGATGTGGGCTGCTTTGAAAGTTGGATCCAATCATGAAAGATGGGGGGTCAGCTCAAACTAAAAAGAGTAATAAACCAGCTTAGCCCTCAGTGGAGACCATGAGTTTAATCACATTTTTCCAGGGTTTGAAGTCTGTTTGGTTCCTTTTAATTTTTTTTAAATTACGGAAGTAAAACATTTAAGCTTTACAATTAAATTTAAAAAACTCGTTCTTCCATATTCTTCCAAAAATAATATATATGGTAATACAATTGATTTTAATTAGGCTACTTTCAGTCATTTTTACCGTGTATGATTAAATAAATGTTTCAACTAAAAAACAAACCCCTCAAGCCAAAAATACATGTATGTACGTATGCAGATATGTGTGTTTACATATATGTTCACCGTGCTGAATTCAGGAGAGGGTAAACTAAGCTGAGGATGGAGAAAAGTTTATTGGATTTGCAGGTTAGATAATCAGCGGTGATCTTTGTCTAAACAAACATGAGAGGGATCCAGAGATAGAACCTATATGCTGCTAAAAAAAAGTGAGTTTTGGGTTATTCTTAGAGGTTGAAAAATATAAGGATTTTCTTGTCATTATTTAAAAATTTGAGAACACCATGTCAGCTCTCATCTGAGTAGCTCAACTACATACTCATTTTGCTTTCCGAAATTCCCTTGCTGCAGTTCTGTTGTACTCATTTTCGTTAGTGGGTTAGACTTTCAGGATGTCTGTTTCTCCTGTGGCACTTACAGAACAGGGCAACTGGCTCCTCATTTTCTCTTTGCAGAGGAATGTGTGTGTGTTTGTTGGGAAGGGAGCTTCCTTCTCAGTTTTTTTCAAAGATCATTTAGAGACAGTTCTCTGCATTCTTTGTTTGTCCATATGCTTGGCCTAAGACATGTGAGTGGTAAATATCTATCTGTCTAAATCCTAATTGTGTTTTATTAAATGGGACATGATAATGGTTATTATAATAATAAATAATTAAAATTAACTTAATTAAAATTATTACAATAACATTTAATTAAAATTAATTTAATCAAAATAATTAATCATGTTTGTATATTTTCAGCAAGTATTTCAGCACAGAAAATAAGTCCAAAATAAAGTTTAACAGTTTGATTGATGTGTATAATTAAAATGTAACCCCTATGTCAGGAAATCTCTTGTAGAGAGCCGTAAGGCCAGTATGTGATATTACGGGGATTGACCAAAGGACGAGGATGTGTCAGTTTCTCAAGTGCTCTTTGAAAGCCCAAGTTCTCCCTCTTCATTTATAGAAATCCTGGTAAAAGAGGAAATCTGAAAATCTACCCTATTAACTATTTACCTGCTTTAGTCAATATAGCTGGATATGAATGAATGGTTTCTACTATTTTCACTTTTCTTTTCCTAAGGATTTTATTTATATATAAATTATATATATTTATTTTTCTCTTACTGGAGGGAAAGAGCATGTAAGCAATAGGGAGAGGGAGAGAGAGAATCTCAAGCAGACGCGCATGGTGACTGTAAAGACCACGGCCTGAGCTGAAATAGAAAGTTGGCTGCTTACCTGAGTGAGCCACCCAGGCGCCCCTCACTTTTACTTTCTTAATGTTTGTGTTTGAAATCACGGTCAAGCTGTTTAGGGCTTTAGCTGTTTATCCTCATTTTAAATTAGAATTTGGCTCTTGTTAATGTCATGCTAGGGACAGTTTTAAATCACAGTAACTGCTGAAATAAAGCAGTTCTGGTAAGAGATAGTGGCCACTGGGATGCTCTACCCAGGGGCCCCTTTGGGACCTAGGTATTCATTCTTCCAGCTGCTGTTAGTATTGACAGATGATGACTCAAAAGTAAATTCTTTTCCAGGAATTGTCCTCACTGGAAGGAAGCTGGTTCACTCAGGTGGTGCCTCTCTCCCCCAGGGCAGCCAATATTCATGATTGGTACTTAGGGGGCAGGGGTCAACAAAACTTGGCCCCTCGCCCCCATTATCAAAAACTTTGAAGGCAACAGCAGCTTCAAAACTTCCTGGGCTGGCCAAGGCTCTGTAGCAGCAGTTTCCCTTCTGTCCAGCTAGCTCATCCTTCACAGACACCTGATAGCTCCTGAGTGAAAATCTGAGAGTGTCAAAATCTGTTTCATATGACCTGTGATAGAGGGATCATAATATTCACCAATATTGAGTCAACTTTTTTTTTTAGAGTGTCCATTTATTAGAAAGATAAGACAATTAAGATTGATAACCCCAAGCCCTCAAGCAATGGAGCCTATGGGTGTAGGCAGAGCCCAGAAGATAATGTACACCATGTAAGAGACTTGCATTTTAGGCATATAATGCCCCCGTACCACTAAATTATTTTAAACAGGGAGAAACCGAATATGATTTTTGAAAAAGCATTCTGGCAGCCAAGGGGGAAGGGGATTAAAGAGATACAGTTGTCCCTCTTCAGAAGCTGCTTTTGTCCAGTTGAGAAATGATGGGGGTTAAAAGACAGTCGATGTGGTGGGGATTGAAAGGAGAAATATAGAAGAGCCACGCTGGACTTAGTCGGTGATTGGATGTTATGTGTGAGGGAGAGAAAGCAGTCAGAGAAAGAGTAGAGATTCTAGAATCTGGTCACTGAGTAAATGGTTATGTCTTTCATTGGATTGGGATAGCTGGAGAAGATATAGACTATAGAGAAGAGATAAATTGGTATTAGACCAGCTGAATTTCTTCAGAAAGTACTTAGAGCGATTGAGGTGATTTTGGATGAGAGAGGCCAGTCTACTTTGACTAGTGTATTAGAAATATGAAGGTTTTCTGCTTGTTATCCTTTTGAGTCATACATATATAATATAGATAGACATAGGTATATATACACTTTTCCTCACTTCACATCTACCTGTTTAGCAAATATAGGCAATGTATCATTCTCCCATCATTTTGTAACTTGGCGTACAAACACTCAGAATTGATTGCAAGAAAATTATTTTGGGGCAAAACACCACATTTTAATGGTCTGTACTAGGAAAAAATCCATAAAAGGTGAATTACTTTGAGCAGAGACTTGTGTATCTGTCATAACAGTCAGCGCTCTTAACTTCTGAACCTCAGACAGACTTTCTTCCTCAGTTCATAAAAGCAAGTCATACATGCCAAGATAATGAATTGAGTCAATTACTTGGATGTTTGTAAAAGAATTGTCAGCATGTGAATGCGTCCCTTCATTAGAGCAGAAGCCTGTGGAACCAGGAACTTCTTACCATTTTTCACACCAGAAGAATCCCACCGATCGTCAAATGAGCTTGTTTTGGAGGCAAAAACTAGCACATCACTATTAACTTATGCAAAACCAAAAATGGCAACAAAAAGAATCAATTTTGCTGTATTAGAAGCATTTCCTCTAAAAGGGCCTAGGCCAGATTATGCAGAAGTTAACATATTTTGATCACCTCTGCTTTAGATTTTCTGCCATTTGTGATATGTTGACTTGTGGTTTTCTTTTTTTACATTTAAACACAAATAGGTTCTGTGAATGCTGCAAAATAGTGAAAATCATGGAGCAACAAGAGAACTGTCTTTTTTCCTATGAATTATGTATTTTATAGCCTACATCTTTTTCAGTTATCCCAATCCAATGAGGTAAATGAGTTACATATTTTATGTATTTTAAGTTGTGTAATTTAAGTTACGTATTTTAAGAGTTATGTAAAAATGTGGCCCAGATGACCTTGCATATGGATTGATGCCATCTGTGCACCTGTGGATTTATGCTTCATGGCATAATGCCCACTTTCAGATGAAGTTTGGAGTTGTATAACATAGCATGCTCCTACCAGTGCCTACTCAACTGCCCTTCTGTTCCCAGAAATACTTATTTATTCAGAATTAGAGGTAACTGAGAATAACATCAAAAGAAGAGAACTCTGTTGCTTGTAATTATTCATCATCTTAGCCTCTCTAGAATTCATTTTTCTACAGAAGCGTTATAAATCCCCCTGGATCATCTGTCAGAAAAGAAGAAAAATTTCTACCTATGGAGCACAGAAGAATCACTTTATTTTTAGATGAAGAAACATGATGTAATTTCATGCAAACTCTTTCAGAAGCTTTATAGATGACCTCCTTCAGTTTTGACCTGCTACAAGGGCAAAATCCATGTCTATTTCATTAAAAGTCATGAGGTTTATTTGTTTGTTTATGTGTAAAGTACAATAAATGTCAATGTGTAATTACAAGCGACTTTTTCAAGAGTAGGTGTGAGTGCCATCAAAAGAACTTTTATTAGATGAAGAATCATTTCCCCTTCCCGAGTCTTGAAAAGTAGAAGGCCATCTAACCAAAGGCAATGAAGTTAGTTTTTGGACATATGAATCTTAGAAGGAGATAATGACAGGCCTGTAAAATCTAGAAAATATTACTTTCTAATACATTTGGGATTTCACATAGGATTCTGAAGTAGAGAACTGGTTCCTGAATTCAGCCCATGGAAAGGGTTGAAAGAGTTAGCAGTAAGTAGTGGAGGGTTGGGTCTAGGTTGGCATGCCACATCCATGGCATAGGAGCTGAGTAAGATTGTACATTAATAAAAATCTTTATGTCTTATTAATTTTATATGAATGGGAATAATTCTACCTACCTCATATGGTAGGTAATTTTAGGGAAGTAAGATAGAGAAAGCCCCTGGTTCATGGTAAGTTCTATATAAATATTCATTTTCCCTTGCATTTTTGAATCACACCTGTTACTGGAAAAATGCATTGTTAAGTATGTATTTTTTGTTTTTATTTAACCCTCTTTTTAAAAAAGATTTTATTTATTTTATTTGAGAGATCATGAGCAAGAGAGAGAGAGAGAAGGAGCAGAGGGGAGAGGGTAAGGGAGAAGCAGACTCCCCACTGAGCAGGGAGCCCGATGTGGGGCTCGATCCCAGGACCCTGAGATCATGACCTGACCCAAAGGCAGATGCTTAACTGACTGAGCCACCCAGGAACCCCTTTAACTGTCTTTTTGAACTAACACAAAGAACTGTATTTTCAAATCTGACTCATGTGAATCAAAAATATTTCTTGTTTCTAATCTTAAAGGCAATTGGTAGACAAAGCAGGGAGAAGTCTGGGACATGGAAAACAACTTCCTTTGTTCCTCCTTCCTGCATGGGACATATGGTGTCTGGCCAAGAGTAGACATGGTTTCTCAAGATATGGTCCCTCCAATAGCAGAAGGATTTTTGTTCTCCCCAAATTATATTGTAGGTGGTGTAACACTGTCCATGGAGCAAGGCTTATGTATCTATAGATTCCAGGTTTATTGACCCCCACACTCTGAAGCTATGGAATACTGTAAAGAACAATCTATAGATAAACATCCTCCTCTTAGTAAATATCATTGTTCTCTTTACCTAGCAGTTTGGAAAATTGTTTGCAAGGACATTAGATTTGATGTCCTGCCTTCTTCTGTTTCCCACAGAGTATGCCACCAGTAAAGGGAATGAATGGCACACAGCTGCTTGAACTCCTTCCTTGTATCTTCTATGTGACAAAAGCTTAACTTTTAGCACATAGTTATGTCAGTTTCCTCCAGTTCTTCTCACTGCACCGTATTGTAAAATTCTAATAAGCTGATCCTTGTGAAATAAGGAAAAAAGAGTAGACCAGCATTTAGGAACAGGAATCCTTGTCCTTCTTGCATGTTATGAAAAAGCTTTGGTGTTTTTCAAGGATTACACAAAATAGTGGAATGGTATTTCTGAGTCATTTCTTTATCTGTTAAATTGAGCTTTTCTTGTTCCATGTATTCAGAAGGATTTGGGGAGTTATATTTGACAGATATGTAAAAAATAATAGAAAGTATGGATTATATATTGTGCGCACATCTCACTGTTTGATTTTCAGAGATGTGTGTTAAATAAAAATTTAATTTTTCGATGGTGAATAAAGTGTTACGTGTGTGTGTGTGTATAAACCATGCTTGTTTTTAAAGTATTTAAGCAGTTATAAGAATTACAAAAACAGCTCAAGTATTTCTCAATTTCATCTGCAGATATAGCCATAGTTAAAATCTGCAGTATACCCTTTCAGTCTACTTTCTATCATATGCAGACATACACAATTTCTTTCTCTCTATACTTCTCTATATGTGTATAAATGTGATCAATATCATTGCACATTTTTGCAGCTTGCTTTTCTGCTCCTAAGAAGTACTTTGTATTTATCTTTTCATGTCAAAATATATTGATCTATGTCATAAATTTTAATTCCCAGGTACTCTAAATTTATACTCATATGTAAACTTCAGTATAAAAAATGTCTGCCCTCAGTCTTTGGAGTTTATATTCATACTAATTTTATAATTTGTGGTACAAACCGTATTTTTACTGTAGCAGTGCTAGGACACTTTGGCTGTCATAACATCAGTGGCAACATTATTATGATGCTGTATCTATAATACATTTTGTATACGTGACAATAATGGCTAATAATGACTGAGAACAGATAATCCTATTAAATAGGTACTATTAAGGTCTTCAATTTAAAATGAGGAAAGTGAGACACAGAATGGTTTAACATCTTACACAAGGTCTAAAAGCCAAGGATCTGATTGAGTCTAAAGCACAAGCTTAAATCAGGGTTTCTCCAAACTCCATTGTGGTGGAAAGTCAAGTTTCAATTCCTCCCTTCACTAAAGTTCCTAAGCATATTCAAATGGATGCTTACAGCCTTTGTTTCCTCTTGGGACCAGAGACTGTAGCCTAACCCCTTAATCGTCTTTCTTTTTAAATTAACTGAACTTGGGAGAGAGAGCGACAGAGGGAGAGAGGGGCTCTTGCCGGTAAGCAAGGCACATTTACCTTTCATTTCTAATAGTGTTGCTGCTGCTTGAAGCTCAACCAAACTACCTATATTTTCTGTCTGCTCACAGCTCCCTATGGGGCAGTAGGGTCGTTATTACTTTGGGGACACTTTGACTCAGCCTCCAAAGTCACGTTGCTTTCTGGCTGGGGCTCTGGGACTTTGTTAGTTGGCTGTGTGGGGCTTGATTTGCACAGCTATTTTTTAAAAGCAGTCCATCTTAAAATCTGAAGGATTTTCTTTCCTATTGTCATGAGAACATCTCTTGAATTACTCCTTCGTTTTAACATAAGAGCTAGGAAACTTTTTTAGGGTGGTGAGACTGACAGCAAACATTTATCTAGATTTCTTTGAGTCAGTTTCTCATTCCTTAGTGGGTCATCTTCATCTGTGGTTAAACTCAATCTGGAGTAGTAAGAGCTCAAATACTTATTCAGTGCCTCATCTATGGTGTACCATGGGGTTTGTTCCAGGGAAATGTGAAGGCCAAAGCTTGCTTGAAACCATCAATACCTACTGTGAAAAGTCTTGCAGAACTTTAACTGTCTTTAAGTGAATTGAAGGTTGGCATGATAGACCCTAGGAAGGGTTGAATCCTAAGATTGCCTAGTAGTTGCCATCTTTCTTAACAAGCATTACATGTTCCACCCCCATATCTCCCAAGTGAACCACCGAAGTTCTGATGATTCACCTGGTTTCATCCAACAGTGGTCATAGATTTCCCTCCTGGCACTCTTGGTTTAGGTGGGCTTCCTTGTAACTTTTTTCTCCAGGTTGTCACCTAGGACAAATCTTAGTACTAGTTGTTACAATGAAGTAGTTCAGACATGGATTACCACGTTGTTGAGGAAATACTGCCACCTGGAGGAGAGTTACAATAATTAGGTCAGCTGTCTGAACCTATTTACTTGTAGTTGACCCTTGATCCGCAGGGGTTTGAACTGCAGGGTTCCACTTATATGCTGATTTTTTTTGGATAAAAAATAGTACAGTACTTTAAATATATCTTCTCTTATAGTATTCTTAATAACATTTTTTTCCTCTAGATTATTTTATTGTAAGAATACAGCATATAAAAATATACAAAATATGCATTAATTGACTATGTTAAGGTAAGGCTTCCAGTCAATGGTAGGCTATTAGTAGTTAAATTTTGGGGGAGTCCAAAGTTATATGTGGGTTTTTGACATACCCGTCCATTGTTCAAGAGTCAGCTGTACTTGACTAACAATAACTTCCAATGCTTCTTCCTCGTTAACAAGCAATAAGTTGGAAGACCATTTATTGTCTGGTTGTGTGATTCTGTCAACATATTCACTACCAGTTCCCATGGGATTGTTCGAATCTCATTTATTGACTTTAAAGGCCCTCATTTTCCCTTTTTTAAGAAAACCATGCCTGTATCAGCCTCTCATCTTTGTTGATAATACTGTCTGGAACTGGGAAGGGTCTGATATTTTACCCTAACTTCAGGCTAACAAGTTAGCCGGCTCATGGATGCAGGAGGAAGATGTGAGCCTCCTATGCAGACATGAAAGGCTTATTACTTACAACAATTGCATTAATCAGAGCATTAGCATTTTCTTGTTCTGGTCCCCTGGTGATGGGGTGAGGCACAAATGGTACCTGCTCGTGCAGTGGTTTGAGATATGGGAAAGGAACTCTGAGCTTAGGGAACACAAATGCCTTTTGCTACAGCAGGAGACATTAATTTTATCATACTGTGTGGTAAGCATTTTTGACTTCTTTCTCTGGGAGGAACACTATCTCTGTCTTTCAAAGCTGTTCACCATACAAGTATCCCAGAAAAATATTTCAGAACAAAGGCAGCCAGACATGCAGATATGCAAGAAAATGATAGAAAATTATCTCTCAATAGGGTTACTGTTAGCTGAGAAATTTTCTCAGATTGGGCCTTTGGATTATTTTCTTTACACGAAGTGCTTCTTGAATTTTAAGGTGCACATAAGTCACATGGGGATCTTGTTAGAAAACAGATTCTGATCAGTAGATGTAGTTTGGGGCCAAGGATTCTGCACTCGGAGCAAGCTCTCTGGTGATGTTTATGCTACTTGATTTGTGTACAAAACTTTAAACAAAAGCTTATTGTTTAACACTATTGAGTCCAAGCTTCAATAAGCCAACCTAGTAGACTTTTAATACTCAAGTCAACACATTGAATTTTGAACCTTGGATGAGCCTAGTGTTGTCAATTAAGTTGTACCAGTCAAGAGTTTTATTTCATCTTGCTTCATCTACCCCTTCCACACATACACTGTTTACTGCTGCCCATACAGATCGATGAATTCCTGCAGTTCTTTCTTAATCGAAGCTGTTTCTTCTTGGGTCAAGTTTTGTACTTTTGTACCTGGGCTTTTCAGGATTCTGATTCCCATTAGGGGTCTGGAGGCAATGAGTCAACTGTCCCAATTACAAACGTTGAAAGATTTTTATTTCAGAAAATGTTGATTCCACGACAAAGGAAAGGTGATTGGTTATACTTCAGCTGGCAAGGGGGCCTCAAGATGATTTATAATTTCAGAGTTTTCAGCCTTGTCTGTGACTGCTCACTTTCTCTCCATGTCTCAGCATCTCTTTCATTCCCTCCCAGTGCCCTTAGTTGGCTGGATTGAGCATTTAATTGGCACTGAAGTTCTTACCATTATGATCAGGTCTTGGGCCTGATTCCCAGCCATGTCTGCTTCCAGCTATAAGACATGAACTCCCAAAGATGTTTTCTTATCATCCACTTGCGTTCTGTGTTGGGCAGTCACACGTCTTGGCTTCTCCTTCCCTTCTTGCTGCATGTTCCAGGACTTCAAAAGTTAGATCATGGTCCCAATTGGTAATCAATATTTGGTCATTACTGTTGTAGTCGTTATATCAGTGCCACAGCTGTATGGTCTCTTCCCTCCTTGTGTACTTCATCCCAAGTGTTATGGACGAATATGTTTAAAAAAGGAAAAACCTCAGTTTTCCTCCTCCTGTGGGGAAAAACCCAGTTCTTCCCTCCTATGTGTTTCTTTCCTCCGAGTCTCCTTAACTACTCACATAGAACACTTCACTTGGGTCACCAAATGTGTGGAGGCTTTTCCCCACACCGAGCAATTCTGTGTGACACCAGCTGGGTGTCCTACAATTTAACTCAATTCTGACACTATTTACACAGAGATAATGTCAGATCATACCGATTAAGGGCTCAGTTCTACAACATTACCCCAGCCCCCATCCCACAGCACACTTAAGAGGCCAGTTACAAGCCCAGATTATCACTTGTGCTTCTGACCAAGTGGCTATAGGTCAGAGGTTCCAGTGATCTCCTTCCTTGGGTTTGATTACTTTGCTAAAGTAACTCCGGGAACTCTGGGAAACACTTATGCTCACCAGTTTGTTAACGGATATGATAAATGACACAGATGAACAACCAGCTGAAGAGATACATAGAGTAAGGTGTGGGAGGCTTGCGAGCTCGGGAGCTCCTGTCCCAGTGGAATTGGGGTGCATTACCCTTCTGGTATGGATGTGCTTGTTTGCCACCTGAAAGCTCTCCAGGCTTTGTACTTTTGGGCTGTAGGCTTTCCTCACCTAGGTGTGATCAATTATGAACTCCATTTCCAGCCCCTCTCCCTCCCCTGGAGGATGGGGGAGGGGCAAAAATTCCATGGTTTTAATTATGGTTTGGTCTTTCTGGTGACCAGCTTCCATCCAGGAGCACACCCAGAGTCAGAGAACAAAAGATGCCCCTAACAGTTTTATCACTTACAAATTTACGAGGGTTTTAGGAGCCCTGTGTCAGGGATGGGGTCAGAGACAAACATTAGAACAAGACATGCTCCCCGTGCACTGACCACTTGGGAAATTATAAAGATTTTAGCTTTGGAGGCAGAGACCAATGTATATATTTTCTCTTATCTCACAGCTTGTAACCTCCCAAAATTCATATGTTGGAGCTCTAACATCTAATGTGACTGTACTTGGAGATAAAGCCTATGAGGAGGAGGTAAGGGTTAAATGAGGTCATAAACCTTAATCCAGTAGAGCTGGTGCCCTTATAAAAAAAGGAAAAGTGAACAGAACTCATTGTCTTTCCACGTGTATACACCAAGGAAAAGCTATGGGAGCACATAGCAAGAAGTGGCTGTCTACAAGGCAGGAAGAAGGCTGTTGCTAGAAACTGACCATGTGGAGACTTAGATCATGAACTTCCAGCTCCCAGAACTGTGAGAAGAGAAGTTTAACATCCAGCCTGTAGTGTTGTAGCAGCCAAACAGGCTAAGATGGTAAGCCACCAGCAGTGGTAATTTAAATTATTTGAATTACTGTAATACCACCACCTGCCATGGATTACCCATTAGTCATTTCCTCCTGCCAAAGGGATTATCCCTCCACTTCTCAATTATATAAGTAACTTACTCCCAGGGCTTTATTTGACAATATCTTTCCTGAGGCCATGGCTCAGTTCCAATTATTCTATCAGTCAGTACTAGGAAATAGGTGTTAAGCTCAAATTGGGTAATTTGTGGAGAGTTAAATAAAACGTCTATTTACTGACATCTGAGTAGGATATTTGGAAACCCACAAGAGATAGTGAATGTCAGCACTAGGGCTGAGGAGGTAAGAAGAGAGAATGGTTATTGGAACCCAGAAACTGAGAGAGCTAAGTAGGTAGGGCTGCCTGACAGAACCTGAGGCCTCAGGCCCAAGGAATTGAGCCATTCCACACCAATCCTGTGGGGAGTGTCAGAGCGACTTACTCTCCCTTCTTCACATCCCCTCATCACTTTTTCCCCCCATCTTTTTAAAGAATAACTGGTGGCACATTGATTATACAAGAGCCCCTCCATGGGTAGGCACCATATTTCAAATTCAAACTTAGTTTTCTGCCTGTATGGTTTCTTCCAGTATAAACATCTACGAGCTTTCAGAGTGATTTACCCTTCACCTTGGACCTCAAACAACAGATCTCACATGGATGAAGTGGGTGTTGGGACTTTGTATGAACCCTGTGTTGGGGGACACACAGTTTCACTGGTTGAAGGACAAAAATGGATGCAAAAGGACAAAAGAAAAAAAAAAGGAAGAAAGAAAGAAAGAAAACTTTGAAATAACTTCTATTCTTCCTCCCAGGTTCCCTTCCCCTCCTTCTCCATCCTGTTTTGTACCTGAAGGCAGAGCTGTATGGCTTTATGGAGGGAAGGAAGAGAGGCCTGTTGGCCTCTTAACACCCTGGCTTCCTTTCTGTTGGGTTGCACTAGGCAGGCTGCCAGCCCCAGCAGAAGGCCAGAGCTTCTTGGGGCCGGTCCTTTTCATACGGATATCTCTTCTTCTGGGATTTGGAAACTGCCCCCCACAGTCAGGAGAGATTCCTGTACCCTGATTTTTACAAGTCCTACTTCACTCCACTTTCCTTGGTGTTTTCTTATACCCTTGCCACATTTTGGTAAATAGTTCCTTTATCAAATTATCTCCAATTACCCACTTTGAGAATGCCATCTGTTTCCTGTTAGGACTCTGAAGATACATGCACTGTGCTAGATTGCTTCCCTGGCTCATTTTGTTCTCTCAGCAGCCCTATGAAGTAGGTTATTATAATACTTTAAGGGTAAGGATACCGAGGTTATAAGAGTACATTATATAAGTACGTTGCTTTCCAGCTTTATATGAATTGTTCTTCAAACAAGTTGAAATCACATAGTTTGCACAAATTACATCCTGCTTTTTTTCTCCGACCATTTTCTCTTTGCTTGTGTCATGAAGTTTTATTCATAATTATAATCTTAAGGGCTACATGACAATCCGTTTTGTGGGTGTGACGTAATCTACCAAACTGATTCTCTTATGTCGAACATTTGGATCATTTTATGTTTTTCACTGCTCTGAATAAAACTGTGATAAACATTTTTGATGGTAGCACTGAGTAATATGGTTTGTGCATCCACATACATATATATTGCATAATATGTATGTATTCATAATACATAGATATTCAATTGGAAATACTCAAAATAATTATTTATGTGTCTTATTATACAGAGAGTTTCTTCTTACTTGCTTTTTTGGTCCAGTTTTTTTTTTTCCTGTAAATCTGGCTGAAGATACAGGGAAAATAGTACTGTTTCCAGGCAATGAGTTCACTCCCAGAATAAATTATTCTTGGAGCTGACTTTTATTTATCTATTTCGAACTGATTAGAAATAGTGGTAATGATAATACCTTATATTGGAAAAGTGCCATAGAGTTTACAAAGCAAACCTTATATGGCCAACCAAACTTCTCTGTTTACTAGACCGGACGTGTAGAGGAGAAATGAAAGCATGAAGTACAAGAGTTGCCGTTATGTCAGTTTAGTCACCTAGACATTGCCACTGAGTGTGGAAAATTCTGTCAACTCCAGAGAGATTCTGATAAACACTAACATCTCCTGGAATATATTTTCCATGGTTGAAAAGAAGTCAAATAGTCTAAGTTTGGAATCTGCGTACACAGCCCCTGCTCTGTATTTACCAACTGCGCAAAAGATTTGATTTCTCCCAACTTCTCATTTTTTCATCTGTAAATGAGGCTAAAAATATCTTCTTGACAGGGCTGTTGTCGAAATGAGCATTCATATTTGAAAGTTATTTGTAAAGATGTTGGTAAGTGCTAATGGGCTACAGACCTACTTACTGGAAATAGCAAGGGTCTCTATCCTGGGAATATATTGCTAGGTCATTTGTTTTTTTTCCACTGGTCATTATATAATCTAGAAGAAAGGGAAAAAACATGTTCCAGCTGCACTGCATAATTAGTCCTGAAACAGTTGCCATGTAGACTATTCCCTGTGTTTATTCTTTATGGTGCTTGCTGTTCCTGCTAAGCCTTGACTCTGCTCTTTGCTAGAATGAGCAGTGGCCTCTTTCTGAGTCTTGGAATTTCACAGTTAAAGTTGCTTCTTTGTACTAAAATTGCTCTTCCTTGCAATAGAAAAATGATATGGGATCTTATACCACAGAGTATTGGTCCTGGAAAGGATCTTAGAAAAACATCCAGTACCGAGTTCATAAATCATGATTTCTAGGGAGGCATGAATAAAGAATGAAGATTGAGTCCTTTGGCCCTCTTGTCTTTAGTTTTCCCAAATGTGATAGAAATATGAGTACAGGTAAATTGTTCTTTACTATGAGGTAAACAACAGTGGGAGAGTGTTGATAAATACTGGAACGGAACTTTAGCTTATAACCCTAGGAAAAATTTAGTGAGTAGTGGCAATTTAGGTAAATTGGAGACACGGGCCTTACATTGTGTCCCTGGAAACAGACTTTGAGGAAAAGAATGACATGTAGGCTTACTGGGATGTGCTCTTAGGAGATGCATTTCTAAGAAGTAAGGAAGGCAAGTTTGAGTCAAGACCTTATCTGATCCCAAGTGGGGCCCCAGAGCTGGGATGACCCTTTAGAGTTGTCCTTGATTGAAGAAAAGGAGCCAGGCCTCAGTTGGTCTGACTTAGTGTCGAGTTAGTTTTTTGCATCTGCTCAAGGGTAGTTCTCAATGACGAACACAACTATGAGCTGTCAGCACTTGATACTGCCCAGTAGAGTTTGGGCGCAGGGTGAATGGGTGTGGTGTAGGGAGGGTTCTGTTGGCTCTGGAAAGAGTATCTGAGCAGTGCGTCATCAAATCTCCTCTGTTGTGCTAATCAATTTCGGCTGATTATTGTCATGTGCGAAAATGAAGCAGATAACACCATATTTTCCAATGTTTCAAAAAAAAATTCCTGAAATTCAGATTATTGAGTTAAATCTACCTATTTTAAATATTCACTCAAATGTAAAAGACTGCCAAGTTAAAATACTCATGTGAGGCACATCTGATCTCAAGGACTCCCAGTTTGCTAATTCTTATTTAGTTCAGTCTCTCCATTTTAGGACAAAAACACTGACTAGAAGAGAAGAAATAAAAAGGCCAGAGTCATAGAATTATTCTGATAACTTTGATTTCCAAGGCCTCAGTGCAGAGATTCTTGCTCCTTTCTCTGCACCGTTAATGGATATCAATGAAAATGTGCTTTTTCTTAAACTATCTCAGTGCTCCTCAGGTCTCCATAGGAGCATTATGAATAATGTCTTGTTCATTAAAATTTATTTACAGATCATTCAAAGAGAAACGCTTGGTACTAAATACTTCCTCAGGGAAGGTTACTCCAAAAAACCTGATGGCACATTGCTGGCCTCCTAATTAGCAGACTAGGACAGGACTGTCAGTCTCTCTGGGGATTCATAAAAAAATTACAATTAGTTGGGAAAGTCGGATGGTAAAGTACATTCTGTGAGGGAAGTTCAAATGCAATAGCTATCTTTTCAGTACCTACTTAATGCTAACTAGGTGTCTTCAAAGTTAGAAAACTTTTTTTATTTAACTTTTAATACCTTATACACTTGCTCAGGGTCCTTATTTTCAGGACAGTGAAAGAGAAGTCAAAGTTTCAGAGAATTTACAGAAGACCTTGGATGACCCTAGGCCAAGAGATTTGTTGAATCCCCCTTTCCCTCAGCATCCCCACTTCCACTTACTGTAAATGACACAGCCTTGAGGGAGAAGACGCAAGCAGGAGATAATTGAATAAAAATGGGAAAGAACAGTTATCATGAGTAATGTTGTGGGCAGTACTTTATTCCGCATGTTTATTTCTCTTATGTCTTTTTCTCCCCACTTGTTTCTTCCTCTCAACAACAAATATTCTCATGGGTCTTCTATTCTAATGAAAACAAAATTCTTATCATACATTTTTCACTTAAACTATGTTTTTCTATCTTGACGTTGTTAAACTTCTTAACATAATAGTATAGCCTAGTGTTTTTCAAACTTGTAAAGTGCTTTGAGATCACCAGAGCATCTTGCTAAACTGCATATCCTGATTTAAATATGCCTGGGATGGGCCTGAATGTTCACATTTCTAACAGGCTGCCAGGTGATGATGATGCAGCTGGTCCGTGATACTCTTTGAATAGGAAAAATTCAAATTGTATTTGACAAAACACTTCCTATGAACTGAGGTTTTCATCTTTCCAAAGTTCATATGTTGAAGTTCTAATCTTCAAGGTGATGGCTTTTGGAGATAAGGCAACATTGGGAGGTCATTAGGGTTAGATTCAGTCATGAGAATAGGCTCTACTATGGGATTATTGTTTTTATAAAAAGAAGAGGAGACACAAGATCTCTCTTCAATGTGAATATATAGCAAGAACATTGAGCCAGGCAGTAAATCTGCTGGCTTCTCAATCTTTGATCTCCCAGTTTCCAGAACTGTGAGAAATAAATGCTTGTTGTTTAGGCCACCTAATCCATGATATTTTGTGATAGTAGTGTCGACAAAGACACCAGTTTACTAAATCATTTCTCCCATTTCCTTTACACTCCTCCATTCCTTGACTCAGGCTTCCACTCTACCAATCTGTTGACCATCCAATGATCTTTGTATTACCAGCTTTTCATAATCCTTATCGTAACTATTTGCTCACTTATTTCATGAATCAGACTAGCATTCTCTTGTCCTTAAACCTCTCTTCTCTCTTGCCTTACGTGTCTCTGCATCATTCTAGTTATACATTCTTCCTTCTTTTTCTGGACTTGTCCAGGGTCTCTTTTCTTCCTTCTGGCCCAATGAAAGCAATTTCTAAGCTTTGTCAGTCACCTTCTTTTCTTTGCTCCCTGAGCTCCTCCTTGTTTTCTCACTTAACCCCAATTCTTCTCTATTCTGAATTTCAAATTCTGTATCTCAAATAATGACCTCTATTTTAAATATCACTCCTAATTTATTAATTTTATCCTAGAACTCTCTTTTGGATATACCGGTGATTCTTCAAACATAACATATCCCCAAATAATCTTATCTTCAATTATTCAAAGAACATATCCTTCATATGCCTGTCTCTATACCTTTCGTCATAATTAGTCTGGGCTTAGGATAAACCATACCTATTTTTAAAATAAACTTTTAACTTTAGAACAGTTTTTGGCTTTCAGAATTATTGTAAAAGTAGTTCAGAGAATTCTTGAATACCTTAAACCCAGTTTCTCCTGTTATAGACATCTTATATTAATATAGTATCCTTATCACATTTAATGGGCAAATATTGATACATTCTTATTGATTATTGTTAATTTTTTTTTTATTCATCTATCTTTCTTCAGGTTTCCTCAGTTTTTCCCTAATCTTCTTTTTCTGGTTGAGGATTCTATTTAGGGTACACATTACATTTACTAATCATGTATCCTCAGGCTTATCTTGGTTGTGATGGTTTTTAAGGTGTTCTTTGTTTCTGATAACCTTGACAGTTTTAAGGATGACTGGTCAGGGGGGCGCCTGGGTGGCTCAGTTGTTAAGTGTCTGCCTTCAGCTCAGGGCTTGATCCCAGGGTCCTGGGATGGAGCCCCGCCTCGGGCTCCTTGCTCCACTGGGAGCCTGCTGGTTCCTCTCCCACTCCCCCTGCTTGTGTTCCCTCCCTCAAAGGGCTGCCTCTCTCTCTCTGTCAAAAAAAAAAAAAAGAAAAGAAAAGAAAAGAAAAGAAGAAAGGATGACTGGTCAGAGATTTTGTAGAACACCTCTCAATGGGAAATTTTCTAAATGTTTTTCTCATGGTTAGACTAGAGCGTATGTTTTTGGAAGGAAGGCCACAAAGATGAAGTGCCATTCTCATTACATCAAATCAAGGGTGCGTATGTCACTATGACTGTTGGTATGAACCATAATCAGCTGGCTGGGCTAGCATTTACCAGTTTCTCTACTATAAAATATGCCTTTTTTTCCTTCTTTCTCATACTGTACTTTTTGGAAGAAAGCCACTATATATAGCCCACACTTAGAACAGGGATTTAGGTTCCCTCTCTTTAAGGATGGATTATCTGCACAAATCATTTGTAAATTTTCTGCATGGGATATTTACCGTGCTTTTGTTGTGAATGAGAAGAGAGTAAGTTTCATCTATACGTGGCTTACATTAAAGGCATAACAATATTTAAAGACTATTATTTATCTCATATTATTAAAGTTCTGCTATGACAGAAGAAGTGAAAATTAAGGACTTAGATATCTTGCTGTGATTGTGACATGAATTACCTAAAAACAATATTATTTTTCACAACTGCAGAAGGAAATCAAGATAAGAATAATCAGTGAGTTTTTATGGCCACTATGTTTTACTCTATAATGATACCCACTTTAAATACACATAAAATTATTTTTAAGCAGTAATATTTGGGAGTTTGAATCAAGGAAAGGACTAATTAAGTAGTATCTGCATATTTTTCTTCAAATTTTTATGTTCTAGCTCTTGGCGAACATGTGGTCTTCGGAAGAATAAATATCATATGGATTATAGGCTATTGTGTCAGCCACACTTCCTGCTTCAGAAAAGGGCGTCACTCCTGCTTGGTTTTGCCAGCCTTTTCTGTGGAATAAAATTTGGATGACACCAAAATGTCATGCAGGTCATTTCAAGGAAACTGTTTTATATTTAAAATATAGACACAGCATTTATTTTATTTTTTTTTAAGATTTATTTATTTATTTTAGAGGTAGGGGGAGGGCAAAAGGAGAGGGATAGACAGTTTTAAGCAGACTCTATGCTGAGCATGGAGCCTGGCTTGATCTCAATACCCTAAGATCACGACTTGAACCAAAACCAAGAGTCAGATGCTTAACTGACTGCACCACCCAGGGGCCCCTAGAGGCACAGAATTTATTAAAAAAAAAAAAGTTTGCAAGATATGTGTGGGTCAGTGTGGGGGTGCAAACACAGGAAACATGTTCTTAACTGTGTTGGTTTCTCTACAAGATGGTCCACTGCAATCTCCCCCCTCCCACACGCAAATCATTTCTTTGAAATATTCTATTTTTAAGGGAGAAAGCAATTTCATCACCATAACAAAACACAGAATTATAACATCTGTTTCACAATGTAGCTCATATCTTTTTTGACAGTTTTAACACATTTCTGAATATAACATATTTTCCCATTCTCATGCCGCACTTGGCGACTAAGATCACTAGACACAGGAGTATGTTTTTCTTGCTTGCTTGCTTCCTTCTTTTCTCATGAAAACAATAAAGTCCAGAAAACAAGGATCATACTCTCATGATAATCTAGGCATTTTTAGTGGTCTTTTAAATAGGTTGCTATTTTTGGTCTCTACAATATATAATTGCATTTAATAACATGTTCCAATGGCTCCTCATTTTCTTTTTCATAAATACTTATTTGAGGTGATATATAAAACACATATAAAAGAGCTCACAAAACAAAAATGTTACAAGGCAAACACTGTTGTAACCATCATTAGTTCAGAAACTAAAAGTTTATCTGCATGTCAGAAGTCTCTCTCATGCTACCTTGGCATCTCTGTTCAAGTCCCACCCATCAGGGTAACACGATTTTGATTTTTGTAATTATATTTTGATTGCATTCCTAAACACTACAATTTGGTTTTGCCTGATGTTTGAAAATTCAATAAATAGGATGATATAGAATGTGTTTTTTTGTGGCTTCCCCCTCCAGTTTTATTGAGAAATAATTGAAATATTTTCTTGTATAAGTTTAAGATATACAGTATGATGATTTGATTTACATATATTATGAAATGATTGCCACAACAGGTCCAACTAACATCCATCTTTTCATATAGATACACTAAAAAGAACAGAAGAAAAAAGGAAAAATAATTTTCTCCTTGTGATGAAAACGCAACATGAATAATTACGTTTGTGATGTGGCCAGTCTAGTCTGTTCCCCATGTGTCTCTGCCCACCTTTACAGGCTTTACACACCTTTTTCTGTTGGCTTAAGTCCTATGATTAGGCAAGAAATTGCTCAACTTCTTGAACTGTCAACTTCACCCTCCTGAATTAGCATATGCCCCCACAGAAGTACAGGGCTCTAGCCCTCTGGTTCAGTTCCCTGGTACTCAGTACTCTCATGCATTTAATCCTGCTTTCTTTTTTGTACATCTTTTCTAATTTTCCTTGGAGGGAATGCTGACCTCGATTATGTACTTAACCATTAGTGGTAACAGCAACTCCACATTTCTTACTTTCTACAGGACATTCAACAAGTGGTTTTGAGGTGCTTATTGTGTTTGGTGCTAAATACTAGAGACTAATATATATACTCCTAGTGTCAACATGCAGTTATTGAATAATACAGGTAAATGCAAGAATGGTGCCAGCTAGGTATTAAGCATTATTTTTTCCAATGGAATTGAGTTGTAAAGAATCAAGTACATTATAAGTTAAAAAACTCACCTGTGATGGTAATAAAATGTGGTGTCCAGTGTCATAGAAAAGAGGAGTAGTGTCCCTCAGATAATGGTTCTATCAGGGATGATAAGGAAGTATATACAAGGAAATATGAATTCAAATTAAAAAAATTAGTGCCAAAGCATCATGCAATTATAAGAGCTATTCTAGGTAGTCAATAAAATTTATGGCAAAATTTTTATAATTGTCATTGGAAGAAAATGCATCCTCCTCAGCAAAACAATTGTAGAAAATTATATCTTACAGTAAAGATTGAGATTATTCCGCAAATAGATATAAGAATGCTGATGTAAAGAATACATCTCTAGACAGTATAACAAGGCCAGAAAGAGCAAGAGAGGAGGACACACTGAAGAAGAATGACCAAAAAAAAAAAAAAAAATAGAAGGAGAAGAAAGAAGAACGAAGGAGAAGACAAGGAAAGGCAGGCAGGCAGGTGGACAAGCAGGCAAACAGGCAGGCCAGGAAGGAGGAGAAGAAAATCCGCCTGGGAGCAGAATGGAAATTTTCCTTAGCCACACTGAACTATATACATTTACGTCACTTTCTACACTTGATCTTAGCCAAAAGCTGAGAAGCAATTGCATTAATTCTTATATTTACTCTCAGAACTGTACTGTGTAATACAGATTGTTGTTTATAATTAGGCAGTTAGCCATGTAGAGTTAGATAGAACTTTAATTCCGTAAGATTAATCTCACATAAACTTTTATTATGTATAGCATGAACAAATGAGTTAAAGAACAGATAAGGGCAGCATTATGTATTAGCTAGACCAGGTAGGGTTTCCTAACTAATACAATAACTGTTCTGGTATGTATTGTTATTGTTGACAGTGTTGGTAACAATTCCTTTCTGGGATGCTGTCTTAAACCGTCTTATTTCTGTCCTGAAGTGCCAAAAGGAATTTGGGTTTAATCCACTGGGAAATAGGAAACCAGTGAAAGGCTTTAAGAATGTAAGTGGCATGAAAACATTCTATTTTAGAAATAAAATGGCTTTGGTAGTTTGTGATAGTTGGGGAAAAAAAAAAAGCCTGGAGACAATTGTAGGAATCAGAAATTATGAAAGCACTAGAAATGTAGGGGAATGGGAATAGTTTTATAAGATGTAAAATCTTAGTTCTTTAATTTGGTAAGAAAGATTGTCTCTACTTTGCTCTAATCCTAGTGTTTAACCGTTCATTATTCTGTTCACTCACTCACTCATTCATTCATTCATTCATTCAACAAAGAGCATCTCCTATATGCCAGATTCTGTATTGGGTACTGGGGATATAGCAGGAGAAAAAAGTAGGTGAAAATTCCTTCCATCAAAATGCTTACATTTCAACTGGGAATAAAAAGACAGTAAATTTAATAAATAATATAAATACTATGTCAAAGGTGATAAATTCTATGAAGAAATACATACAGGGAACAGGGTTAGGAAATGCTAAGAGAGGAGAGTTTCAGATAGTTGGTAAGCAAGGTGTCGCAGAGAAGATTGAGATATCTTCAGGAGACTTTTGAGCAGATGCCTGAAGCCTGGCAAAACTTATTAGGGGAGACATGTGGATATCTAGGGAAGTAGTGTTACAGGTTAAAAAAAATATATATATATATATATTTATATATAGCAACTCCAAAGGCCCTGAGATAGAAATGGGCCTGGCATGGTTGAGGGACAGCCACAAATTCACTTTGGTTGGAATGAAGTGGTCAGGTGTCTATTAGTCGACTAGGTCATATAAATAATAGGGAAACCAGAAGAATTCGGGGCCCTATAGGTTTTTGTAAGGAATTTGGTTTTTTTCTGAGTGAAATAGGAAAAAAAAATAGGTTTCTTAAAGCAGAGTAATCACATGATCTGGCTTAAGTTTTGGAAGGATCATTCTGGATACTAGTCTACAGAGCAGAGCAGTGAAGGCAGGAACAGAGATACCACTTAGGAGCTATCTGAATAGTCTAGGTGAAAGTTGTGTTAGATAAGGATAGTAGCAATAGAGGAACAGTTTGTGTGTGTGTGTATAAATTATAAATATAACTATACTGTTTAGATATAATTGTTTATATCTTAATACATTAATATGCAATATAGTTTGAACATGGAGTTTAATAGCTGAATGAAAAGTTCAAGAGAAAGAGAAGAATCAAGAATAACTGCACTGCTTTGGCTAAGCAACTGGAAAGATTTAGTCCACATTTATTTAGATAGGAAACATTGGAGGAAGAGAAGGTCTGAATGAAAAAAATAATCAGGAGTCTTGTGGACTTGTTGATACTGAAATATCAGATGTTCATATATAAGTGTCAAGACTTTTGGGTATATGATTGTAGCGTTTGGAATAGTATTAAAAACTGAGATTGGATGAAATTACCAGACGAGTAAGCATACAGAGACAAGATAATACATATGAGGACCAAGCTCTGGATGGGCATTTTGGTATCTAGAAGTCAAGAATATGAGGATCAATCAGAAAACAAACAAACAAACACTGAAAAGGATTAGACAGGAGAGCATAGAATAATAGAAATTGAGACTATGAAGGTATTAACTTTGTTCTTAATGATAAAGTACTGGGTATAATAGCATGAGAGGCTAAGAGGAAGTGAAGAACTATTTTATTAGAAGACATCTAGTGAGCTCAGAATCCAGCATACTGGATATATAATCAGTGTGAATATTAGAATCACTAATTATGAGAACTTTGCCAAATAAAGCAACTGTGACATTGGAGCCAAAAATCCTCATAGATGTAACCCAAGGTGTCTGTAGGTGATTGCAACAAAGAGAGGTTGTAATATGATATAAAGACATTAGATTAAGTTTTTTCTTTTCTTTTTTCTTTTTCTTTATTTTTATTTTTATTTTTTAAGATTTTATTTATTTATTTGACACAGAGAGAGGGAACACAAGCAGGGGGAGTGGGAGAGGAAGAAGCAGGCTCCCAGTGGAGGAGCCTGACGTGGGGCTTGATCTCATTACGCCAGGATCACGCCCTGAGCCAAAGGCAGATGCTTAATGACTGACCCACCCAGGCGCCCCATCTTTTCTTTTCTTTTTTAATCCTGGAAGAAGGTCTAGAAGTAGCATGTGGAACAAGGTTGACTTTTGTCTTGACTCTAAGCTCAGTGGTATGAGTGATGAGGGGAGAAACTCAGGAATCATTTGAGAGGGTTTCTAGGTAATGATATGTTCATGAGAAAGCCAGGTAGGTTACAGCAAGAATGTGAAGGGAGCTTTCAGGGCAGCTGTTAGGGATAGAAGGGATTTGGCAGTGAACCCAGAGAGTGCAGTGGAAAGTCCAGGAGATGGGAAGTGAGGGTAAATGGGTGTAAGAGAGGATTTTCAGAATTTTGTTGGGGTAAGGGTCTTGGTAATGAAAACTTCACTGGCTGACATAAACAGCCATAGAAATACTTTGCCGTCTTCCAACATTCTGAAATAATTTCCACTTGAAATGCATTTTTCCATTTTGCACTTAGATAAATACTATCTGTGTGTCTCATCTTCTCCATGTAGTATTTCCTGGCTCCAACACACATAACCATCTCCTTTTTCTTGCTTTGTGGAACATATACAATTAACCCTGCTCTTTTGGTTACATCATTTGTGAATTTACTGATTCAAAATATTTACTGAGTATTTATTATGTATCAGGCACTTTGTAAAGAAGTAGTGAACAAAAAGTCATAGTTACCGTAGCCAACATGAGTGACTGTATTTGTATATTATATTGTACATTCTCCAATGGCAAAGGTCATATTTTGCAATTTTGCCCCAATGTAAAACTAGCAAGTGTTCCATAACTGTGTTATAAAAAGATTGAATGAGTAGTTTCTGGCTCTCTTGAAATAGATTTATAGCAAACATAATATGCTTATGTGAAGAACATGGTCATAGAAATGTCTGATGATTTGCAAATCAGCCTTTCATCATCTGTCAGCATTCCCAAATTATTTAGTGCTAATAAGGAAAAAAATGTTTTATATACTGTACATTTTATTTTTTAAACAGTTATTGCCATCTTGAATATGAAGCCTAAGGAAAATGATAATAATAGAGACACTGGAATGAGTTTGAAAAGATTCTTGATTCGGAAAATATAGGGAAAAAATGGAGGAAGAAAAAGATGATGTAAAAAAAGATACACTGTTAGATGTAACTGAAAAGATTATTTGGTTAATTGTTTATATCAATGTTTATTAATTTCTTAAATAATTACCTGATGGACCCATCCTTTAGAGGGATCCTGAAAAGGGGCATCTTGAAAAACGTAAGATCTCAAAGTTTGAGTGGGACCTCAAATTCTGGCATCAACAAGAAAGATGAGGAAAAAAGAAAGTTGGGCAAAGCCACATTCCTAATAAATATAAAGTTAACCAAATATCTTTTAACACTGTTGGTTAATTCCTTGAAATAATTATTATGTTTTTAAAAACAGAAGTAGTGAGACAAATACTGAGTGGAATGTCTTCAGAATTTATGAATGTCTTAATTTCCTTAAGTTTTCACTCAAGTGCAAACCTACATTAAAGAGTGATGACAGTAGAAGTGTAGCTTCTATCAGTAATAGAAGAGGAAGGTAGAAAAGACAAGTGGAGATGGGGAATCACAGCTGGGTTGACAATTCCATCTCTGTTTTTAAGTATAGGTGTTGCTGCCTTGATGGGATGGTAGAGAACGTGTTGCAGGGATCAGCTCAGAGAGCTGAAATTCCACCCAAATTCTCAGAACTGAAGTTTTGGGTTAGAATCACTATTTGAACACCAACATCTTCCGGGCAAGTACTTTAAGGACAGACCAGCAACGTGTGGACAGAAGATAAATTAGATCAGATGTCATGCATGAGGAAACTAAGTTCACAAGGTAATGAGTAGAGATGAGCTTGAATGTACTTTCTGGAACATATGGCATATGATTACTCTCCAGTGATCCATAAAAATGTGGCAACAACAGAGCAGTAGTATTAATAACTTACATTTTTTCGCATGCTTGAAATGTGCAGTGCTTTGATATAAATGATCATATCTGAGTCCCATATTTTTCCAGTAATGCCAGCAGGAATATATTTTCAAAGAAGGAAACCGATGCTCTTAACTATGGAAAGACTGCCATTTAGTAGATGCATGATCTTGAGCAAAGCTGGGACTTGGACCACAGTGGCCAGCCCTTCATCTCACGCCTTCCCTGGTATTTGCCACCTTGACCTTGGCGTGACTCAGGATGCTGATCTGTTCTCAGACTTCATAAAGTACAGAATCTAGTCTGTCATAATCAAGCCTCCTCAAATGCAGTAAATTATTAAAAAACAAATCAATCTGAAACACATATATACATAAATTAATGATTGGTAACTTGTGATCCTGTTTCTTGAAGTTTTTTAAAAAAAATTAATAGTACCTATGCATATTTTATATATGTGTTTTACAGCCACTAACTGCTGAGTGGGCATATCAGGTAGGCATAGCTGAACATTATAACCTAAATAATATATGCAAGAAAACATATTTTAAATACAAAATAGCAGGTCCCGCACACCTATTTCCATAAATAATGTAAAATATGGTAAATAGGACTTTTACATTTAAAAAAAATGAAGTTTTCAATTTCAACTTCAAGCCAATAGGACTATTGGCTTTCTTTAAATGTTATCTCATACAATGTTGTAGAGTTGAAAACAACGAAACACTTTGAAAAGCATAAGTTTGCCCTGTAAATGGCAGGTATCATGATTAAAATTAATATACTCAAGCTCATTGTGATGTCCTTCAAAAAATGATGAAATTGGCAGCCAATTTCAATCAGCAAGTATGGACTCTTGATCTTAATGTTTAAACTAATGCTTTCCTCTTAATTATCTAAACCCACAATAGGCAACTTAGTAGTGCATTGGCAGTGTTATGTCAGTCCATGGGAATTTGTGACCTATGGTTGTGTGTAAAGTAAGCCACTTAGGTAGTTACAAAAAAAGTTTACTGAAAACCTCCCAAAGCAACTGGTATGTAAGCCTTTAAAATGTTAGAAGAGTTCAGGGAACCAAAGTTGGTATTTTTATGGAATGTTTAAAACCAGACATAAATATTTTAGTGAACTGAGCTGCTCAGTCACCTGGAGTTTATGACTTGGTTCAAAACCATTTATCTAGTCAGAAGCTAGCACTAAAGTATAGTTTAATATTTCTGTTATACAATTGCAGCAACAAAGTATTACTGATTCTCAATTTGAAGAGTTCTGTGTCACTAAAATAGTTAAAGAATGTAAAAATTTTTGGAAGTGATTAATAAAACCAACATAAATCAATAAAATCAACATAAACATATGCATTGTACTGAAGAATAATCACTTACTTTTCAGAAATCTCAAAATTATATGGATTTAAGTATTTTTTCCCATGACCAAAATAAGGACCTTTGCTGAAACCTCATGAAACAAACAAAGGAGGTAATAAATATTAACAGAGCTGTTTACATGGTTCTGTAGCTGAATTTATGCTTGCAATAATACAGGTACACTCTCCAAATTGCTAGCAAGGGGAAGAAATAGGCTTTATTAATGTCTACAATTTCAAAGTGCTGCTCCAGATTTTACTCAGGAAATTATTGCTTAAAATCAGTGGAATGTGTAAGACTATTTTCCTTTAGTTTCTCTACTGAAACTTATTTCTATTACTCTTTTATTTTGAACATTTCAAAGGTAAAATTTCAAGGGTAAACAACTAGCTCCTTCATGGTATCACACAATAAAAATGGAATTACATTAAAAAGTAAAGTTTTGGTTAAGGTGTTGGCTAATGGTAAAGTATAAATGCTATTACTGTGTTACCATAACAATGAAGGATTCTGTAAAATGAAGTTACCTTCTTCATGACCTCAAAGAAAATTAAATGTGCTTTTTATGACAGCCTTCTTGAGGACAAAAAATACTAGTGTGTCCCAAAGGCCCCAAATGGTGTCTGGTGCAAAACAGATGCCTAAAAAAAACTTTTGAATGAATTAATAATTACAATAAATTGACTACAACCTGAGTTTACACCACGCAGAAGACTGTGATACTTACTTCACATTTTCTTTTTTTCTTTTCTTTTTTTTTTCTTTTTCTTCACATTTTCGTCAAGATACCATGCCAGCATACCCAACTCAGTATGTCTAAAGTCCAATCTATTCTTTCCTTCCACAATAGCTTGGTTGCTGTTCATTCCCTTTCCTGATTAATATTACCATCTATTTC
The DNA here is from genome assembly GCF_002007445.2 of Ailuropoda melanoleuca. Classification (NCBI taxonomy): domain Eukaryota; kingdom Metazoa; phylum Chordata; class Mammalia; order Carnivora; family Ursidae; genus Ailuropoda; species Ailuropoda melanoleuca. Next base: position 94,737,095 of record NC_048218.1, read on the forward strand.
CTGTCACTCTGTGTAAAGTCTCAGTCATATATCACTTGAGATCATCATCTTGGCCTCTTTAAAGACCAATGCCTTGCTGTCTAGTCTCTGCAGTATTTTTTCATTTAGGTAAGAGTCTCTTATCTGGTCCCCTTTCCTTCTATTTCTGTTCTTTTAAAATCACCCTGAGATTATAGAAGTTGTAAGAAGTTGTGTAAGTTTGTTCTAGGTTATGCTGAGTGTATAGGAACAAAGAAACATATAAGCACCCAAAATAAAGATAGAAGTTTTTATTACTTGCACATAGAAGGAGTCCAGAAGTAGGAAGTAAAATCATGAACAGAGAATTACATTCATTCTATATAGCTGCTCTACTATCCTTCATGAGTGACCACGTGATTCAAGATGGCTGCTTGAGCTATACCCAATATGATTAGTACATTCAAGCCAACAGGAATTGAGAAGGAAAAGATGAGTGCACCCCTTGAAGGACATTTTCTATAACTCATACATAATATGACTGGTTAAATTTATTGGCCAGAACATAAGCATGTGGCCACAGCTAACTCCGTAGAAGTCTGGGGAATATAGTTTGTCCAGGAGAAAATGGATGCTATGATAAATGGCAGTCTCTGTCAAGCCAAATGTTTTACAAAAATTATCATATTTAACTCTCACAACACATCATATAGAGTTGATCTTAATATTCTTTTTTTTTTTTTTTTTAAAGATTTTATTTATTTATTTGACAGAGATAGAGACAGCCAGCGAGAGAGGGAACACAAGCAGGGGGAGTGGGAGAGGAAGAAGCAGGCTCATAGCAGAGGAGCCTGATGTGGGGCTCGAACCCATAATGCTGGGATCACGCCCTGAGCCGAAGGCAGACGCTTAACCGCTGTGCCACCCAGGCGCCCCTGATCTTAATATTCTTAATTTTAGATGATAAAGCAAACATTCTTGGAGAGGTTATATAATTCTACAACTTTACTGTCCTCAGCCCACATTCAGTGCTTTCTGCCACTTTATGTCTGCTCATGCGTTACCATGCTGCTCCTTTCTGGAAAGGACAGGCTCTTAAGCTTTTTAGCTGCTCAACAGAAGCTTGATGGCCAGATGAATCATTGGTCCAGGGTGAGGGGCAGAGAGTTTAATTCTATCTGAGAAGCTCATAGTTCTAGCCAAGCATCAGGAAATAACTAGTTTTCAGGAATATTTATCTCTTCATTAAGCATGATTATCATGAAAAGAATACATTTGTCTTAACTGTCAAGTCAGAAACCAAAAGATTTAAGATACAGGAGGATGACAAGGAAGAAAGGATTGATGGTATAAAACTTATAAATTTAACAAAAAAAGGTTATTTTTTAGACCACTTTTCTTTGATCAACTGCACATTTTGAGCTTTAAGAAGGGGAGAAGATCTTGTGAGACACGTGAAGAGGACTGAAGAACTCAAAATTGAAGAAGGATTCACTGAGTACGCATCACTGAACAAAGTTCATGGTCTAGGTACATTAGTCACCTGGAGTAATCAGAACACCGTTTTCCTATTTGATCATAATTACAGGGTTGTTGAAAACTTGGGAGAAAGGAAATTCAGTTGTAGCAAAAGTCATACAACTAAACTACATCTAGTTGAGGATTTTTCAGTTTCTTGCACTATCCATGTCCTGCCAAAATATATGTCAGCCTAAATTTTTTGGTGTTAATTTGTAGAAGTCACTAATTCAAGAACCTCTTACCTGAAATTACTTATTTCTCAGTACATGCTCCAGGCATGGCTGAAGCCATGTTGCTCATCCCAAAGGAAGCGGTTTTATCTCCTTCACTAATTAGCTACTCACTTTCCTTGTCCAGAAGGACTGATGCTTTACTAACTAACAGCCATATTTTTTCATATAAAGGGGGTACATATTGGTAACACTTAAGGACACAGGTAATTAAACAGCATGGTTGAATACCCAAGTTGCTTAATTTACTAGAAATCATTAATGTATGGCACTGCTTTAATTGGCTATATTTTAAAATTATAGAATTATGGCATTTACAGTAATTGTTTCTGGGTTTTTGTGATTATTCATCCCCCTGTGTATTTGACTTTAAACTTAATTGGCAGTAACATAGTTTCTCCTTTGTAATAGATAACCATCTTACATTTGTGTATTTAATTAATCTATTAACTCATTCTATTAATTTTTTCAATAAATATTTATTAGCGAGGCAAGAGTTCCGGCTTACTCTATAACTATCTTTTGCAAGACACCATTTTAAATGGGTTTAGAAAATGAAGAAGACAAATTTCCTATTCACAGCTGGAGAGTTGGGGGGAAAATAGGAATATTAAGTATGTACAACATGGTACATAGAATTAAAGGGATTTTGACAAAGTACTAGGGGACAACAGAGAAATAATGAACTTTTTCTGACAGTACCTAAGACAGTTTTATCAAATAGATAAAATCTGATTTGACATTGAAGATGAGTAAAAGTTTATCAGATGGAGGATTTGGTTTACACGATTCTGTTAAGAGAGTGCTTAAAGGTAAGTCCATGATGCATTGTATACTTAGAGGAGAGGCCAAATATGCCCAGAATGTAGGGTGTATGGCAGTAGAATAGACTTCATCTAAACTCTAGAATAATTTACCTTATATCATATCTTGTGATCCACACCAGCCAGTGGAATAGCCAAATGTTTAAATGTCACAAGTGCTGCCATTCAGTGCTGTTATGGAAAATGCCCTGATCCATTTCCTTTCCAATGGTCCTGCAATAGCTTCCCCATAGCCATTATTGTTCTCAACCTATGTCCAAGACGGCTCTCCTATTGCCATCACAACTAATGCCCAAATTCTGTCCCTCAGGTCCAAGTCCTTGATTCCAGATTTGGAATTGCATCCCTCCCTTAATTAATCGAACTTTTTTTGACCAACTTCAAAGAATCTGGCATCTAAGTAATTGGAGAATATCTTCTAAAAATTATTTTTTTCTACTCTACAATCCTTTGTAACAGAACATGAATATATGGCTTAAAGCAAGTTTGCCTCAGGTAGTCAGTATTAAAATCAAAATTACTTCTTTAATTTGACTCAAATAAGTGTCCCCAATAGGGCATCTGCCTTTGATACCAACAATGTTCCTTGCATTTTCAGGCTTCTGTTCTCACAATCTAACTGGTACATTTCTTGCTTTCTCCAAACTTGTTACATATATTTACTGCCAAGGAAGCAAACCTTTAATCGATAACTTGTTATTCTTTTATCCCTACATAGCTGTGTGACATCATTTACTAGGTACACTCGCAGTCTTTCAGTCTGTCCTTCTAATGGTGCCTTCCTTGGGAGGTGGAGTGACATAATTTGGAATCAGATAGAACAGGACTTCAGTATTGACCCTGCCACTTACTTGCTTGGTGATTTTGTGCAAATCATTTAACTTTCTGATCCTCAGTTTCCTCACCTGTGAAGTGGAGATAGTGATTCTGGCTTGCAGTGCTTTTGTTAGGATTTAGTAAGCATAAGCTCGTCGCACAGTATCGGCTATCAGTGGGCACTCAACAGTATAGCTCCTGCTTTTGAAATTATGATTATTTGTCTTTGCCTTCTGCTCTTTCAGAAAAATTTCCTGTTTTGATTTTTTCCATTAATGATCTCTTTCCAACCTCAACTTAACAATTAATTTGTCAAAAACAATTAAAATATCAATTTAAAAAATCAATTTTAACCTGAGTTTGAAATCTAACTTCTCCTTTACATTAGCTAGGATTCTGACAGGAGAATTAAAAACCACACTGGACATTTTAACAAAGGACATTGATAGAACTATAAGAACATAGGTATAGGGATTCTGAAAGAATAAAGAGGGAACTTTGGGGTAAGAACAGCAGGAAGCAGTTGTCATCCCAGGGAACAGATTGTATTGCTCAGAATCTGGAATCTTGGGGGATAGGGCTTATGAAGCTGGAATTCAGACCTTCTGAGGAAGGGCGCGGCCACTGCTACTCTGAGAAGATAGGTAGTTAGGCTGACTCTGACTCCAAAAGAAGCTGGAGGATGAAGTCAAGTGTTGCTCTTGCCTTCACATTTCCCTCTGGTGCCCACACTGTTGGAACCTGACTGAAAGCTAGCAGTCCAAAGAGAAATATGATGGTCAGAGTCCCCTCCCAGCCTAACAAAGCATAGTCTAGATTGGTGGATTTAGGGCTGAGATACAATAGGTTAATGAATAGTTAAATATTCATTATAACCAAATATTGGTTACTTAGCATCCATATGTATCCTACATTTAGCCAAATTTTAGTATAAACTGCAGTAATAACAGCTCTTGCCTAACAAGATGCAACTGTTCTCTGGCAAATGAAGATACTCTTATCCTCTTTCTCTAAGAGGGAGACACAAAGTCCCAGAAGTCATGGATCCCCATGGAATTTAGTAAAAGATAATTCAGCAGAAGATAATAAGGTGGATCCCGAATCACCATAACCCCATGTGCCACCTGTATTACAGCGGCCAGACGTGCTTTCTTTGAAGGGAATGTTCGGGAGCAGAGGGTGCTCTGGGGAGTGGTATGGGTACTTCCCCTGCACCCAGACGCAAGTCAGGGAATGTCCAGACAGCCCCTCTGATTCAGACCTGCTGCTTCTTACTGCCAGTGCTGGGTTAGAGATTACTTGGAAGACCTCAGCATGTGTGCTAGTAGTCTGAATTCCTGTGTCTGGGTCTTGTAGGCTGGTTGAAACAGTCCTGCAGTGGCAGCCTGCAAAGGGAGGGCTCCCAGTGGACTTTTGAACCTGACAGCTAAGAATGGTGTTTACATTTGTACATGGTTACATTTAAATGGTCACATAGGTACCTATGTGATATTTTTTATTTTCCCTTTCCACCCTTAAAGCCTAAAATATTTAGTGCTGACCTTTACAGAAAAAGTTTGCTAACCTCTGGTGGGCCTGTCTGAGAATATGTAACAAAGGATAAAGGTCTTCTGACTGTCCATCCCACCTCCAAAACTAAGCAAACCAATAGAACAATGATTCTTCTCCAACACTTAAAGAAACCAAGTGACCTCTGCAAATGAGCTGCATACTGATGCAAAATATTATTAAATATCATAAAAAGCAAAATGTGAATACAACTTGATAACAGAAATTTACAAACCTTTTTAGAATGATCTGGGTTGTCTCCAATGCTTTTGTACAATTTAAGAATCAATAACATGCTTTAAATCAAATAAATTATCTAGATGATGACATGTTTCTGGCTGAAACATCTCAACTGACTCAAATATGTAGGCTGGGGAAATAAAGATTTTGATCGAATTTTTATAATTTAGATGCAAAACAGTTTTTATCTTTAGGGAAAGTAAAAAGAAAGTAGATGGTTTTGATTTCATTTCATGTATGAAATACTTTAGGGTTTACATAAAATTGTAAGATGGGCCTGATGACCCCTCCAGTTCCTGCACTTGTAATATTGTAAGATTTTAAGTAAATATCAAAAATAATTAAATTATTTGCTCTGGAGAGATATTTAATTTGCTGGGACAATTCATGAATAATGAATCCCACTTCTTCTCTTCTCTCACGCAATAAAAAAAGAGGTGTGGGCAGTGAACATTCTGTTCCAGACCGATTAGCATTAGTTTTAACCCCTCTTTTAGTCACTATGTATAAGAGCCCTTTATTCTCAGTGATTTTATGTCATCAGTTGTAAAATTGGTAAATTGGGGAAGGCAGCTGGAATGTTGGCCAGTGAAGGGTTGGTCTACTCCATTGAAAGTTTATTGTCATAGCAGCATTGTCCACAATAGCTAAATCGTGGAAGGAGCCGAGATGCCCTTCAACAGATGACTGGATTAAGAAGCTGTGGTCCATTTATACAATGGAATATTACTCAGCTATAAGAAAGAACGAATTCTCAACATTTGCTGCAACATGGACGGCACTGGAGCAGATAATGCTAAATGAAATAAGTCAAGCAGAGAAAGACAATTATCATATGATTTCTCTCATCTATGGCACATAAGAACTAGGATGATTGGTAGGGGAAGAAAGGGATAAAGAAAGGGGGGTAATCAGAAGGGGGAATGAAACGTGAGAGACTATGGACTCTGAGAAACAAACTGAGGGCCTCAGAGGGGAGGGGGGTGGGGGATTGGGATAGACTGGTGATGAGTAGTAAGGAGGGTACGTATTGCATGGTGCACTGTGTTATAAGCAACTAATGAATCATCGAACTTTACATCGGAATCCGGGGATGTACTGTATGGTGACTAACATAATATAATAAAAAATCATTAAAAAAAAAAGAAAAAAAAGAAAGTTTATTGTCAATATCAAATGAAATAATGCACATGAAATTATTTTTTGAAGTATATACCATGGCAGCAGGTCAATGTTATCTAAGAGGAAAAAGATACTTATTTCAATTAAAATGATACATTTAAAAAAACAGTAACATACACACCATGGTAAATGTAAAGTTAAAAAATCCAATAGAAAGTTTTCATAAAAATCATAAAATATTTTATAGAGGTAGGATATAAAAACAATCTTTATAAAGGATTCATTTTTCCTCCATTTTTCAAGCAAAATGCAATTGCAATTTTGTAAATACAATGAAATTCAAACTGTGAAAATAAGCTCAAACCTAAACTTTAATTCTGCTCAAAAGTAAATGACTGTAATAAAGATGCTTTTATTTAGCATAAGAAATATTTGAAATTTTGGGTCAGTAAAATGATGAGGAATATAGCTGAGCAGCGTAATATATTGCATGTAAGTTTCATATAATATGTCCAAAAAAATAGATGTAATGTTTGCACAAAATAACAGAATAAAAATTATAAAACAGTGAAGAAAATGGGTAGCTCAGTTTAACACTAATTGGTGTCTTTTAGATAAAATAAAACGTCTGTCTCAAAGCATACTTTTTATTTATCTTTAATTTAGATAATTTTTTAATTTGAATATTATATTTTAAAGAAATTATATTTTATAAAAATATAAATACAAAATTATATTTTAAAGAAATATAATATGATGTTGACACACTTGGAAGAAAATCTAAGAGCTTTAGGGAAGAAAATCAAGTAGCTTTAAGGTTACTATTGTTAGGGAATATGCAGGTATTAAACAGAAGACAATGACAGCAAACCATACTTCATTTCTTTAACCATATGGTGACAAAGATACAGATTTACAAATATCATTTGGGGATGTGGCCTTTCACAGCATGGTGAGACATGGGGAGGGTGGGTGGCAGAGAATATGAACCATTCTAAGGAAATAACAAATGAAGAGAATGAGAAATGATTGAAATATGGTTTTACTGCTGGGGCATATCTAAATCAAAAGAGAAAAGAAAGGTTTGTTTATTTGTTTGTTTTTAATTATGGAAATATGCAAATTCAAGTTAGTAGATTTGAGAAATTCCAGATCATAGCCCTATTGTTTTTCCTACTGGCTACTTTACCATTTCAGTGTAAATAAATCAGGGCTTGCAATACTTAGCCTGTCTTATCACTGCAAATTAATTATTAGATGAGATTAGGAAACTCACATTCCTCGCAGGCACCAGGGAAGGCTGAGACACTTGGGGTTGTGGAAAGATGAAAGAGTTGGAAAGTATTGACCAAACTCTTAAGGTAACATTTTTTGAAATCACAAATTTTAGCTTTGCATTTCTGTCATAGCAACTACCAATGCAAAATCTTACACAAATAGGCAAACAAATTGCTCCCAAATGTCACATTGCTAATTTTACTAGATGAAGAAAGGCTTGTGTTAAAGACATTGGACTTTAACTCTTAGCCATGACTTTCTGTTGAACAATTTCCTTGGTAAGCCAGTGACGTCATGTTTGGAAAGCCTTCACTCACTGAGGTGTCTTATCTAGAGCAAGAAGTAAATGGTCATAAATCCATATTTCAAGTTCAATTTTGTCTGGACAGACATAAAATTTCTTCAGCATTTACAAGTTCTATAGATTTCTACTTGGGGAGAAATAGACATAGCGTTGTCATTCTGTATATATGCTAGCCAGAAACTTTTTTTTTTTTTTAAGCTTGGGAAGTTCACATAATTGTCTGCTTCCAATACCTAACACAATGGAGCAATGTGACAAAAACCTCATGATTTTTCAATGTCTCTAATGGTTTCAGAAGAGATGTGTTTCAGTGATCAACCTTGGAATGAAGATCTTACAAAATAACTCTTAAAATGCAATTTTGAATCAATTCCTATCTGTTGTTTTGAGCACAGACTCTCTCTCTTCACAGTAACATTTCTGATCAAATTTAAAGATAAGTTTCTGTGTGGTAAGGAAAAACTTCATATTATGATTTTTAGACAAACTTAAAAAGATGATTTTGTGTAGGCCCTGCTTCTGATCAGATTGAATCCTTTCTAAGCAGTGGATGAATTTCTTTCAGGAATGTTGGCAGAGTTTTTGGTACCAGAGCATGAAATGGAGAAATAATGAAGTATGAATCTTCTTTCTTTACCAACGCAGAAAAGCCAGATGTTGTCAAAGGGGCTTTATCTTCACAGGGAACTGGAATTTTTTTTTTTTCTCCAGTCAAATTTGACTGCTAAAACACACAAACAAAAAAATTACAATTTCAAAGAAGTTTGACAGTCTTTGAAATTTCAGAAAGGAGTTCCTAAAGTAGGGGGGCTTTTGTGAGGTCATCAGCACATGATGCACTAAACCAGGAAGGCTGGATGGAGAGAGATCAGTAGTTCCGAGTCATTGCCCACTGCCCAGTGTCAGAGCTGCCAATGTCCTTGATTCTTCGCTTCCACGTTGTGGATGAAACTTCAGAGATATTTGAGTGGATGACACTGTTATATAAGCTGTGCCTTTTTTTTCCCCTTCGCTCAAAGCTACAAACAAATTCAGCCTTTCCTGGGATACAGCCTTTTCCTGTTATTTCTTTTGTTTAATAATAGAATAAGCAATGTAATAGGACACTGAAAGGAGGATGCTTTTGTTTTCAGGTAAATTAAGGGGTGAAGTTCTAGGCTGTTTAATGTGAGCTTCACAGTTTCTGATGCATAGATATAAAATGGTTCTTCATTTTCTTTATGCTTCATTGGCAAGGAAATTGATATTCAAAAAGTAGCTATAAAAATAAGGAAAATGGAAAAAGAAGGAACAACAAAGGAATTATAAAGTGTTTATTATTTGAAGGAAATCGATTAATTGTGTTATTAAAAACAAATGGTGTGAAATCCCCTATCGAAAGGCAGAACCTGACAGATTGGGTTGAAAAATAAAACGTACCTATGTATTTCATACAGGAAGTACACTTAGACAAAATAAAAAAACAACCAAAAAACAACTTAAAAGAAACAATCAAGTTTCTGTGTCCTTTTAAGTTTATTGATTAAAGAAAAGCTAATAATACACAAGGTTTGTCCTACTTTTTTCTTCTGCAGTGGTAGTTATTTTTGTTGTTCATTGACTTGATGTTTTCTAACTAAAGCAAGGTACAATGTCAAGGTATTTCTAAATGAATCCCTAGCTAGTGGAAACTCTCAAGTAGTATAAATTGGTGAAAATAATGATTGCATATTACTACTGTATGTGGCCAGACATTTACATGAAACAATAATTTTTGATAACATAATTTTATACAAATTTTAGAGTCAGTTTATTTAAAGCAGCAGAAAAAATTTAAGAGTTTTTTAAAAAAAGTTATAGAGAGAGATTGAGAGCAAGGGTAGGGGCAGAGGAAGAGAAAGAATTTTAAGCAAGCTCCATGCGCAGTGCCAAGCCTGGTCTCCATCTGACAACCGTAAGGTCATGACCTGAGTTGAAATCAAGAGTCAGGCACTTGACCAACTGAGCCACCCAGGCACTCCAAAAAAAAAGAAATTTATGGCCATTTTTGAATGACATCCACGAGACCTATCAATTCTTTTTTTTTTTTTTTTAAGATTTTGTTTATTTACTTGAGAGAGAGAGAGAGTGGAAGAATGAGTAGGGGGAGGGGCAGAGGGAAAAGCAGACTCTCTCCCTAGCAGGGAGCCAGATGTGGGACTTGGTCCTAAGACTCTGGGATCCTGACCTGAGCCCAAGGCAGACATTTAACCAACTGAGCGACCCAGGTGCCCTGTTGAACTTGCTGATATTTTGAATTTGCTTTCTATGTATATTTTCACATAGTATACTTTTTTTTTTTTAATAGTAGATGCTAGATAACTTTTGAATGAATGGACTGTGGTAGGATCTTATTTTAAATTGAGATGTTTTATTTCCTTTCCATGGGAAATTTGCTCTGTAGCATGGAGTAAGAATTTAGTATAAAATTTTAATTGATTAATTTTATTCAAACATGAAAAGCCAATTTACTGAACATTTGCTAAGGATGTAATTTTCTATATATTTTTGGAAATATGAAACATCACCAGTAATATTTGAAGCTTTTTAACAATAAATATTTTGAGGTGATTTTAGTCTTTCAGAATAGTTGCAAAAATAATACAGAGAATTTTCATATACTTTTACCCAGCTTGCCCTCATGTTAACATCTTATTACAACCATAGAAAATTTATCAAATTAGGAAATTAACCCTGGCATAATACTATTAACTAAAGTACAGAAGTTATTCAGGTTTCACTCATCTTTCTACTAATGACCCTTTTCTGTATCAGGATCAGTGCAGGACCCCATACCCATTAAATTGCCATATCGCATCAGTCTGTCCCGAGCTATGACAGCACCTCAGGTTTTCTGTCTTTCATGACCTTGGCGCTTTGCAAAAATACTTGTAGGTTATTTTATAAAATGCTCCTCAATTTGCGCTGTTTGATGTTTTCTCATAGCTAGATTGAATTTATATTATTAGGATATTACGGAGGTGAAGTATCTGTCTCGTTGTGTTATACCAGAAGGCAGATGATGTCGGAATATCTTCATGCTTGTGATGGTACATTTCATCCTTTGGCTAAGGTGGTACCTACCAAACGTCTATGCCATCAACTTACCAATTTTCCCTTTGGAAGTACTAAATATATCTTGGAACTGTACAGATACCTTTTTTTCTGGCTAAACTCTTGACTACTCATTTTAGCATTTATCAGTGTTTATAGTTTATGACAATTATTCTATGCTATTTTAATAGACATTTTTTGGGTATCTGCTTCCCTCATTCCTTCTATGTTTACTAATTGGAACTCTTCTGCAGGGGAGGGTTGCCACTTGTCTTCCTTTTATTTGTCTGTTATTTGTGTATATCAGTATGGGCTCATTCCTTAAAAAAAAATGTCTTATTTTGTTGTTTAAGTTGAAACTTTGATCATTGTGGTGAGTTCATTCAGATGGGTTCTATGTTTCTTCCTTCCTTCCTTCCTTTCTTTCTTTCATTTTAGAACTTTCCGATTTTTCTGGTACGATAAGATGTTCCAGGACCTGAAATCAAATTCCTCGTGACCCCTGATTCCTTTTATTGGAAAATGATATTTAGAATCTAAGATCAGTTGCAAAATCTAATTTAAACTTTTAAAGTGAGCTTTACTGAGGTATAGTTTATGTACACAGAGATGATCCCGTTTTAGATATGCTGTTCAGTGAGTTTTGACAAATATTCATAATTTTTTAACCATTATTCAAATCCATATTTAAACATTTCCATTATTCCCTCCAAAAATTCTTCTGCCAACTTTAAGACCAACTTCCCTATTCTCAGCCAGTCCTTGGACAACTGTTTCTCTGCTTCCTGTTGCTATAGATTAGTTTGCATTTTCTAGACTTTCATAGAAGTAGAATCATACAGTATGTATTATTTTGCATCTAGGTTCACTCAGCTCCGTGGCTTTAGAATTTATTGTATTAGAAGCATGTATCAGTAACTTTTTTTAATTGTTGGGTGGTGTTCTGTTGCAGGAACAGTCCACAATTTGTTTATTCATATCCCTATCAGTGCACATTGACATTGTCTTTATTACAAATAAAGATACTATGAATATTACTATGTGAGTCTTAGTTGGGAGATATAATTTTATTTTTCTTGGATAACTTTTAGGGTTGAAATTTCTGGATCATATGGTAGGTATTTAACTCTTAAAAACCTTTAAAAATATTTTCTAACATGGTTGTGGCATTTTATGCTCCAACCAAAAATATATGAGTTATGAAAAATTTTTGTTTTTATAAAAAATGTAATCACATTTTATTATAAAGGTGAGCTAACTTTTGGCATTTTATAAAGGGCAATAACAAGTATTATATTGCTTATTTATTACAATGTCTTATTGTTTGCTGTACTATATTCAGAGAATTTAATATCAGTGCATGAAGAGAGTGATTAAAGAGGTTTGCTTTATATTTATTGTCGTTGTTTTTTTATCAGACTCACATTCATATTGAGGCCTTTCTATCTTCACTGGAAATTAAGGTGTTATATCCTGAGACCATGGGTAAAAATATGGACAAAGCACAAAACATAGAATTAACCATTTGACCCATTGTGGTAGCATCTGATACTAACAAAAAACATCAGATTTTCTACTTCAGGAAACTCTCATTTTCTGTGTTTTTTTTTTTTTTTTCCCCATTCATATATAGGAAAATTTAGTATTTGTGGGATATGCTTCTATGGGCTTTGAAAAACACATAGAGCTTTGTATCCTGCTTCACAGCCATACTGCAGAACAGCTCCATTACCCCAAAATTGCTCCATGTCCTTTGTAGTCAACTCCTTCCACTCCAGTCCCTGTTGATCCCTTGTCTGTTTTCTGCCCCCATAGTTTTGTCTTGTCTGCATTTCTTATCCATGAAATTCATTCTCTATCCAGATGAAATTATTTAGAACTTGGGCTTTTGTTTTGAAACTTTAAAAAATCATTATTTAATACTCAAGGTTCACTGGAATCATTTAAATTTAGAATTCTATTTTTCATTTTATGACATTTGACTTTTATCATACCACTTGTCGGTACAAGTATACTTTATTTATTGAATACCATGAAACACACCCATAGAAGATTAACTCATCGTATTTGTGAACCAGAACTGAAAACATTTGCTTGTTAGACTACTGAGTCCAGATGCTCTGTTTTCAGAATGGCCCAAATAGGTTTGAACTTTTCTTCCTATGTGAGAAAAATACAGTAACATAGGGGTCAAATAAATATGCTGAGTAGTTCTGGATTTTTAAAAAATGTCCCTGAGGCATTTTAAAATCTGTAATTTTGATAGTAGAGAAGAATCAGGTCTACATGAAATGGTTATTTTCTTTAGTGAGATTAATCTAGATGAAGATATCATGACGTGGATACAAAATGGCAGGCAGGACTGGTAGAAAATTTTGGGGAAGACACTTCAAAGATTGTCTATAAAAACATAAAAAACCACTGTCCAAATGTTAGTTACTAGAATTGAAACATCCACTATGATCAATGAGTCTGATTGTATATTTTAAATTTAATATAATACGGAGTATTTTAAAATATAGACTGGGGGCGCCTGGGTGGCAGAGCGGTTAAGCGTCTGCCTTCGGCTCAGGGCGTGATCCCGGCGTTATGGGATCGAGCCCCACGTCAGGCTCCTCCGCTATGAGCCTGCTTCTTCCTCTCCCACTCCCCCTGCTTGTGTTCCCTCTCTCGCTGGCTGTCTCTATCTCTGTCTTATAAATAAATAAAAAAATTAAAAAAAATAAAATATAGACTGATTTCAAGTTTATCAGTTTGATATAACTAAACTGATTTTTGAATTTAATGTGAGTCTCAGTCCACTGTGATGACTCATATGTACACAAAATTCTGTTTCGGTAATTGGACATTAATTTGAGCTGATAATTTCCTTCTTTATAATAATAGAAACCAATGCATTTTCAAGAGTCAATTTCTTTTTTTTTTTCTCTTTCTCTGAACATGTTAGGGAATCCTTAAATATGTATGTATGTGCTGAGATGTTATCTTTCTTTTAAGATTTTTAATTTTTATTTGAGAGAGAGAGCAAGCACAGTGGGGGGAGGGGAAGAGGAAGAGGGAGAGGGACAGATACCCTGCTGAGCGGGAAGCCTGAAGGGGGGGCTCCATCGCAGGACCCTGAGATCATGACCTGAAGTCAGACGCTTAAACTGACTGAGCCACGCAGGCACCCCTGAGATGTTATCTTGTTAAAATAAGAGCATATTTTTTTTGGATAAGAATAAATGGGAGAAAAAGAAAGTTATATTCAGATTCTCAATATATTGTCCTTTTGAGATAATTTAAACAAATTTTCTGCTCTATGGAACTACAACAGAAGTCAATACTAGTGTATAGATTTGAATTTTCGTATTTAGTTTGAGAATTCTGGCATCCTGTGATTCAAAATACCAATTACTAGAAACTTGAGGAAAAAAGTTTTTTTTTCTAGAAAGGGAGGCTATTCAAAAATTTCAAGAGAGATAGCCAAAGGACAAGCTAGCTTTGAAATATGCAGATGTGTGAAACTATAAAATCAATTTGCTGCCCCAGTATTTTATTTATAATGAAGTATGAACAAGAGTCAGATTGTTGATTTCTTGCTGAACTGATAGAATTACTAATGCAGTCATGCAAAAATTAGTTTCTGAGAGAGCAGGGAAAGCAAATAATAGCTGAGGAACAATTGATTCAGTGATTGTTTGGAGTGGTGTCCTACATTTTTTTTGTCCATCTGTAGCTTCTAATTCTCATAAGCAACACAGTTCTACTGAATCTGTAAATGTTGCATGAAAAAGAAGAAATGAGTTAGAGACTTGGCTGGGAATTGTTAAAATATTAATAACAGTCAAAGCTTTTTGTCTTTTAAAATTTTTCTTCTGTCAATTTTTGCTTTAAATATACAAATACCCCATTCATCTGGAAAAGTGACTTTGGGTGTTTAAAACTATATAACCAGTTATTTTCATATCCAAATATTCTTTTTATCATTTCATTCCATCTCTACATCTCTTATATTACATTGTTTGTTGATAAACACTTGTATATAGCAATCATTTTTCTTAAATTTCTATTTCCTTGTTTCTTTTGGTTCCTGTATAAATCCAATAGTGCACAAAACTTGGCTCAAATTCAAATTCCTGATGTTCTCCTTGCTGACCTTAGTCTGAAGTGATAATTCCCCTCTATAATTTCTTACAGAAATATTTATCTGTACATTTCAAACGACATCTTTCCTACGGTTGTTCCGAATGATTAAGTATTTTGTTCAGCTCTTATCATATCCCCTGTTGTCTTAATGATGGATCATGTCTATATCTCAGTAATATCTGGCACAGTGCTTTCGCATGGTAAATGCTCTGTATGTATTACCTGGTTTCATTTATCATTTTCTTAAGCATACTTCCCTGTGAGTTTAGTAATGATATATTTAGTTGTTCATTTCATTGGATATTTACTTTGAAAATATTATAGATGTCTACGATTTAAAATTAACATCCCATTTATAGTTCTCTAAGCTACTTCAGTGAAGAAAAATATTTTGATATGGCAGTATTTATCTTCCTGTTAATAAAATTGGATGAACTAATTACTTGTCTACTTTTCTGTAGGACATTATATTTCCTGTGGCATGAAAATGGCTACTTGTCCATTTTTTTTCTTATATAAGTCAAATTCTAGATGCCTGGGACAGTAAGAGGAGGGTTAGCATTAATTAAGTTGTGGATAAGTTGTTTGTCCAAAAAAGATTAAAGATACTAGGGGTATACTGAAAGTATTCTTGGTATTCAGCATAATTAAACTCCCTGTGGAGATTATAAAATTATCTATAAAATGAAAGGACAATTGAAATGAGGAAATTAAAGATGGTATATTATTTTTAGTATATTTTGAATAAAATTCTAGAAAGCAGACACCATGGACTTAGAACATAGAAAAATAGATTTCTTTTTATTTATATAGGAGGGGAAATTATGATTAAAACTCCATGTCTGATCTTTGAAACAAATGTTTATTGGCAAAATAGATCACACCTGGGGCCATGTCTACCAACACCATATTTTTAGAATAAAAATTAGGGGAAATGGGGAAGATTATTCAAACTTGTTGATATAGTAAAGAAAATAAAAACAATCAGATATTTTAAAACCTGTAAATATTCACAACTTTCATGGCATATAAATAAAACTATATTCCCTCAAATATCCATGTAGAAAATATTCCTCCTTCATATCATGTACAGGCTCCTATGACTTTGTCACACCTCGATAGCTGCTGACCCTGATCTTTTGCCTGGAGAACTGACATTTCAGGATAAACTAGAAGGATTCTGTGATTTATAGGAATCGTTGGTAAAACCAATTTGATGCTCTCAAAATAGGGATGACAGGAGAAGTTAATCTTATAATACAGATAATAAATTATATATTTTGAATATGTAAAATTAGACACTCATATTGATGTCCAACTTGCAGTTATTTGGAAGTATATACTGAAATTTGGTCGAGTTCAAATATGCACGTATGCTACTTTTCTTGTTGATTTATAAATAATATCTTTGTTTATTTCGGTCTTGATGGAAGTGGAGAAAAAGAACATTTAAACCAAAACAACAGTTTCCCTCTTCCAAGTAAGTTATAAATGAAGCCAGTATTCTTAGCTTATCTAGCTTTGTTTCAAGATGGTCTTATTATCAGGCCAAAAGTTGATTTAACTTTTTCCCAGCATGAAATGTTTTATATTTTAAAGACTAAACCAAATATTATTGAGATAACTGTGAATTATATAATTTATAGTTGTTTTGTTTTTTATATTAAAAATCATCAGGATAAAAATAACCTTAGGATATAGTTATGAGAGCAATGTCCTACAAAGTCCATGCATAAATTATTTTCAAGGATTATTTGTGAAGCTACTCAAAGCAATTAACATAGGTTGCCTAAGAGTTGTATGTATGCAAATTGTGTGTTACATAAATTAAGTCTTTCATATAGTTAGAATTCAGTTTTGAATCTTCCTTAATTCTCTGTCGACTATAAGGAATATGGTTATTTTTTAGTGGAGGTATTCATAATGGAGAGTGGGTAAAGATACCATATAAAAAAATTATATGTTTTTGTTATTTAGGCTTGATCCAAAGATAAAACCCATAATACCCAAATCTGTGGATGCGTATCTTTTTAAATTTTATCGAGTATATCCTTAGTAGTAGAATTGCCAGGTCATATAACAACTGGAAACTCTACATATAACATTTTTGAGAAAAACTGCTAAATTATTTTTCAAAGTGGCTGTACATTTTATAGTCACACCAGTGATGTATAAGGGTTCAATTTTTCCACATCTTTGCCAACACTTGTTTTTGTCTTTTTTATTTTAAACATCCTGTTAGGTATGATGTCGTTTCTCATCATGGTTTGATTTGTTTTGTTTTTCTCTAATAACTGATGATGTTTAATAACCTTTTTATTTGCTTAATGGCCATTTATATATCTTCTTGGGAGAAAAGTCTGTTAAAATATGTTGCACATTGTACCATCTTCTCATTGTATCTTCACATGTTGCAAAGAGAGAAAGAGAGCTCTCTGAGGTCCCTTTTTTAAGGGCACCAATCCCATTCATGAGAGTCCACCCTTAGGAACTGATTACTTTCTAAAAGCCTATCTTGGGGGTTAGGATTTCAACATCGTATTTTGGTGGGAAACAAACATTTGGTCCACGGCACTTATCTTAATCATTGAATGTCTTGATATTGAAATTATTCTGCTTGGGAGATTTGTCTGTTCTCACCCATTTATTTATTCAGTCATTTATGTCAGTATGGATTCATGGATATTTATTTTCTATTTGGGGTAATAGTCCAATACTACTTTATTTTGTTGCTTAAATTCTTCCAGATTTGGTGATTAGTTGAGTCCTTTATCCCTTTGACATAACCCATCATTGTGGGACTCTTTTAAGCACTTCTTTCTGGTACTAAAAGTTACTTCAGGCTCATCTTTTGTATTTTCTGTCAAGTCCCAAAATTATCCATTTCTCTAAGGAAACCTAGTTTCTCATATTAAAAATTATGTTGGAAACAAAGGTCTGGGCGTTAGGATTACTCATTGTTTCCAGGTTGTAATTGCTTCTAGGCTCTGTCAACAGACCAAAGAAATATATGTGTCTATACTAACACACTATGTATAAGTATTTCTCTATATTAGGGCAAACATGATTTGATATTGACCTGTTCAATTCCAATCCATTATTGCTTACATCATTATAGCCTCTACCTCTTGCTTATCTGTAAATTCCTGCTCCAAGAATGAGAAACTATCCATTTATTAATTTAATTCCAGTATAAAAGTGTAGTAATATCTGAATTGTTAACCTGTGCCCCCATGAGAGATAATTTTATCAAATAGAGGTGATAAGCGTTGTAGCTTATGTACATTTCTTTTGCCTTAGTCTTTCAGACCATTCATTTCCTAAGTTAATTATGTCAATACCTTATGCCTCACCATGTTCAGTAAAGCTGTGTTATAAATTTTTAATACCATCAGATTGTTGTTTTCAATTTCTCTATTCTATCGTGGGATCCCCTTAATCTCTGAAAGGTTTTTAAAAATCTGTATACATTAAGATTCACTCTTCATGCTGTAAAGGTCCATGGATTTTGCATAGTATTATGTATTCACCATTATAGCTTCATGTTTATGCAGTCATCTATTGAAAGACTTTAGAGTTGCTTCTAGTTTTGGACAATTATGAATAAAACTGCTATGAATTTTCACATTTAGATTCTGGTATGGACATTGGTTTTCAAATCAGTTGGGTAAATATCTAGTAGTATGACTGCTTGATTATATAATAAGACTATTTTCCGAAGTGACCGTACCATTTTACATTCCCAATAGCAGCAAACGAGGGCTCCTGTTGCTATATTTCCTTAGCAGCAATTAGTATTGTCAGGTGTTTTTGTTGTTTGTTTGTTTGTTTGTTTGTTTTTGTATTTTAGCCATTGTAATAGGTGTATAGGGTGTGTCATTTTAATTTGAGATTTCCTAATGACAAATGATGTTGAGCATCTTTTAATATTCTTACTTGACATCTGTATACCTTCTTTGTGGGATGCTGTTAGATCCTTCACTCATTTTTTAATTTAATTGTGTTCTAGGCTTAGATATATGATCCATTGCTAATTAATTTTTATGAAAAGTGTAAAATCTCTGTCTGGTTTCATTTTTTAGTAATTAGATATGCAATTGTTTGTTCCAGCACCATTTGTTGAAAAAAAAGTTCTTTATCCATTGAATTATTTTTATTATTTTGTCAAAAATCAATGACAATGTTTGTGTGAGTCTGTTTCTGGGTTTTTCACTTTTTTTGTTGATCTTTATGTTTATACTTTCACTGATATCATGCTCTCTTTTGATTACCATAGCTTTAAATATAGTAAGACCTGCAATCAGGTATGAATTCTCCAGCTTTGTTCTTTCATATTGTGTTGTCTGTTCTGGGTCTTTTGCTTTTCCATACACATCTTAGAATCAGTTTGTTGTTGTCTACAGAATAGCTTGATGTAGTTTTGATTGGGATTGCATTGAATCTATATATCAACTTGGTAGGAATTTATAATATCTTTTTTAAAAGATTTTATTTATTTATTTGACAGAGAGAAAGAGCAGAGTGGCAGGCAGAGGGAGAGGGAGAAGTAGGCTCCCCCAGAGCAGAGAGCCCAGTGTGGGGCTAGATCCCAGGACCCTGGGATCATGACCTGAGCTGAAGGCAGATGCTTAAACCACTGAGCCAGCCAGGCCCCCTGTAATGCACAATATCTTAATATTGAGTCTTCCAATTTGTGAACACAGATTATTATTGTTTATTTAAATATTTGAAAAATTTCTTACATCAAATTTTTGTAGTTTGTCACATACTGATACTGCATTTTAAAGAAAGATTTATACCTAAACATATTGTTTTTGGGAGGGGCAGAATTATTGTAAATAGTATTGTTTTTTAAATTTCAAATTTCAGTTGTTGATTTCTAGAATATAGGAAAACAATTGACTTTTTAAGTATTCATCTTGTGTTCTGGGACCTTGTATGCTTGCTTATTAGTTGCAGACTTGAATGAATGAATGAATGAATGAATGAATGAATCAATCAATCAATCCATGATTTTCTACATGTATAGACAATCATATTACCTGTTGTCCTTCAAAATACATGTGGTTATTTTCTTTTATTGTGTTTTTATAGTAGATAAGACTATTAAAACAGCTAAAGAAGGGTGAATTCTTGCTCTGTCTTCTTCAGCTGGGACGTTCAGATTCTCCTGCCCTTGGATATCAAAGCTCCCAGTTCTTGGGCCATTGGACTCAGACTGAAGTAAACCTCAGCTATTCCGGTTCTTCATCTTGCAGACGGCGTATCTCAATCTCCATAATTACCATGAGCAAATTCCCATAATAAATCTTCTCATATATGTCTCTATATATCCTGCTGGTTCTGTTTCTGGAGAACCCTGACTAATATACATTGTGTTTGTAATCAGAAGACTGAGAAAGCTAGAAGCCACTCTTCCGTTTCGTATATACATAACTAGGGAATTTGTCTCTGGAAACATGTAGAAAGGTTTTTTGGAGAATGGAAATATATATCTAAGGAATAGGAAATATATATACAAAATTTAAAATAATTAACTGTAAACATTTAAAACAGTAAAACTCTGATGACAAACACCAGACCATTGTTGTGATTTCTTTCACCTGTTGGTGATGCATTTTGGTGATAGTGATGGGTACCGTGCCTTCATGCCCACAGATGCACACAGGATCAGTTATGTGGATTTTTGGTGGAGAGAAATTAATTTATGCATTGGAAGGTTTGGAATTATTTCCTTATGAGCACTAAATTAAGATATAATCTCAGTGAAAACCCCAGTTTCTTTATTTGGTAATTCCTTTAACAGCTGAGGTAAGTACCTCTGTTCCGAAGTCTTTCCTCATTCATCCTGAGAGATGTGCCAGTGTTATTCACCTCCACAGAAAGGGAATTAAGACACTTGATTTAGCAAAGGCCTATTTTGGTTCTGTTTCTGAAAAAAAAAACAAAACAAAGCAAAAAACCCAAAAAACAAACCAAAACCAAAAAACCAAAACAAAGCAAAAAACAATGCATATGTACACATTTCAAACTACCTGCAGCCAAAGGGTTTGCTGGCTCTTGTCAGGCTTCATAGCAAACCGATCACCCAAGATGTGGTGCCCACGGCGTCTCCAGTGCGATAGATGACGACTGTGTGATTGGAGCAGTTTTCATTGACCTCTCTAAGGCTTTCGCTTGAGCTGGCCATAAATTACCCCTAGAAAACTTGAGGGATTTGGGGCCTTGTAGTGACTGCATAAAGTGGTTTGCATTAACTTGAGGAATTGTACAGGAAAGAAAGCCGTGTGAGCATAGATTCAAGGGAATTACAAATGGGACGCCCTAGGGCGTATTTTATGTTCTCTGCTTGACGATTATCTTACAGTCTAATGTGTTTTCTCCCCTGTGCACATGTATGCTGATGATATAGTGTGATTTTCCAGAACAACACTGACGCCCTGGGGTAGCCCCAGCAGCCTGTAGTCCAACTCCCCAAGCTGTTTTTTCCCCCAGAAAGTTGATACAAATGCAGCTTGATGCCAAAATCTTAGTCTTCACTTCAAGGTTTCATAAATTTAGTGTCTCATTAATGATTAACAACTAGGTAACATTTCAGAACAGGCTGAGTAAGCGTCATTTCTGGATTCTGAGCTAGCCATGCTTCTGATTTTTAGAAAACACACTTTTCTGTCTTTGAAGTGCCGCAAAAATGTCTGGATGGGAAAGGGTCCTTTTACCTAAATGTGATCACATTAGCCTTTTTGTTTTGTTTTGTTTTGTTTTTGTGTTTAGGGTGGAGAATGATTTGGCTCCATACCAGTCTATATTTCTTGGGCAATTGCTGTCCCACTGCACCTGGTTTGACAGGTGTCTGTGTCTCTTAGAGCCTCTTAGGAGCTTGCATTATCCAGCAGCTGCAGAAGCTGATAAAGCCATTGTGAAGTGAAAATCTAGGATCCTCATAGGCAGAACGCTTCCTAACTTCAGCGGCTGGCATGAGCATGCTGGTGCCTTCTCTCAAGCCAGAAGGGGAGGATTGAGTAATGTATTCACACCAAAATGTGCACTTGCAAATCTAGTCTCTGATCGTTACTTTAATTATCATATTTATAAACGGCACAATCTGGTACTCAAAGGAGCAACTGAGATTATAATTTTTCATTGAAGGAAGGTAAAATGTAGAAATTCAAAATCATGGCATGATACATGGAATAGTTCATTTAAATAGTGGTACCTTTTTTTTTTTTCAAATAGGAAAATTGAGGCTCAGGAAACCTATATGATTTTCCAAGGTCATAGAGCTATTTTTAAGTAACTAATTTGGTATCAGAGAGATAGCATTATAGCATTAGGAATATAAAATATCTGGTAGGAAATACATCTAACAAGTATATAAGACAGGTGTGAAATAAGGATGAACTTAAACATTTTTTTAAAAGAGTGCTTAATCTACCAATTTTTTTGTTGTTTTTGAAAATACTGATTAATTGTTAGCATAAAGACAGACCATCTTTGTATTACTTATTTAAAGTAGTGCAGTAAATAAGTATGGAGAATTTTGGTCCTTCATTGAAACTTAGAACTTCCTGTTGCTTTGTGTTGAATTTATCAAGCCCTGCTCAATTTTAAGGCTAAAATTAATGGTAACAGAGATTGTGTGTGTGGGGGGGGGGTGAGAGAGGAGGAAGAGGAGAGAGAGACAGCATTATTGATTAATCTGCTGAAAAATCAGAATTCTGAGTCCAGAAGATTAGACATAAGAGCTTCTCTCTAAAACCTGAACTAATAAAAGGGAACAGTTTTAATTTATGCTATTTCAGTCATTATCTTTTATTTCTAACCCAGATCAAATTCCCTTTTCCAATAAAATGACCATTAAACTCACTTTCACCAAGATCATAGATAATACTAAAGTGTTATTTATGAAGCATTTTCATCAGAAAAAAAAAAGAATCATAACTTCTGAAATTTCAGAAATCTGTACGCTGCTGAGGAACGTACTGTGTGGAGAAGTCTGGTGTATGTGCATTGCACTCCCTGTTTTCCAAAAATATGGTGTGATTGTTGGCAGTATTTCCTGCAAATAAGCCCAAGTCTTTTCCCGACTTGGAAAAAAAGCAAAATGCCAGATAAAAGAATGAAGGATACTTGTGAGATGCATTTTTGCCTTCTTTTGCTTTGGCCATCCCTTGATCTTTGGCCTTCTCTTTCCTTTTCCTGCTTTATGATTTTGGCCCTCCTAATTTTTAGCCTCCTTCCAATCCAGCTATAATTCTGGCTGTTTCTCAAATACTTCTTGTACTTTGCTCCCTTTATGAATTGGCTGAAAATATTTCATTTGTCAGGAGTTTCTTCTTATTTATGGGCTCTTAGGGAAGTCCCTCTCATCCTTTAAGACCCAGCACTTTCTATTTGAAGGGTTTCACAATTACACTGCACAGAAAACTCTTTTCCATCACTTAAATCTTCATAGTTATTTATTTACATCAATTACAAAGAAATTATATTGTCTGGTAACACAATTTTCCTATGTATTATTGCCTCTACTAGATTGTGATTGTATTGAAGAATGGAGATGGGGCTGTATATTTTTAATTCATTTAGAAAATTTTAACAGTGCTTTACACATAGTAGCCACTCAAATGTCCACTGAAAAATAAATGACACTGATTCAACATGATGAAGATGTCCTCTAACTTCAGACTCTGAAGATAGTAGTGTTTCCTGACTTTATAAATATTAAAATCCCATATAGAAGGCACATCAACTTCTATATTGTCACATTGTGATGGAGAATATATATTTGATCTTCTCTTATATTTGTTAAAAAATAAAAGTAACGAACTCTATCTTCCATAATGGCAAACAAACAAACTTGTCATTGTCAGGGTATGATTTAATAGATGATACCTCCAATTATAATTGCTACTTTCTATTGTGAATACCAATTTGAAGTAAACTGTTGTTAATGTCAGCTAAAATATATGATAGTATATAGAAAATCATAATGTTGAGCAATTAAGCCCTTAGAAGAGTCTAAGTTTATGTTTATAGTTTCCATCTATATTTTTGTTGTTGTTAAGCTAAGAAGGAGTGCAAAGACTATATTCATCCTTGAAGTGGATAGAATTTCTAGAAGATTTTGGCAGCTCCAATTTGTCTTGTGAAATTTCACTGACAGCTAAGTGTTTTGATTTTGATGGGTGACATGTTCCTGTAACTTCCTTTGAAATGTATCCAAAATGTTTTTTAGTGATCTTAGCATTTGTTGAAACTGTATGTTTGGTCTCTCTCTCTTTCTGTGTGTGTGTGTGAGTGCGTGCGTGTGTGTGTGCGTGTGTGTGTGTGTGTGTGTGTGTGTTTGATTCTTCCTAGGGATTATATTGATTAATTGAGTGTCTTATGTTCTTGGACCATTTTGTTTGTTTCTTTTAAGATAGCACATGGTCAAATGTGAATTTTAGGATTGAGCTGTACAAATGGAAGAGAACAAAGCTTAATTAGTTCCCCTAACAATTGAGCCACTGCCTTGAATATATTCACAAGTTATTCTACTTAAAAAATTATGAACAAATATACCCTATATTGTGTTGTGTGCACTATGAGCTCTTAATAAAAATATTTGATAGAGTAAATGAAAAAATAGAAATAATGACAACTAATAGTCATTCTTACAACAACACTGTAAAGTAATTATGAATGCACTGCTCCAGAGTAATTAAATTCTGTGAAAATATAGGCATGTTGGATTCTTAAAACATAGTGAAGAGTAAATGTATTTCTGAATGGGTATTTATTCTACCAGTTTCAATCTAATCAGAATTTGAGGATGATCCTTAAAATGTGATGGATGCACTTGGTTTGGGATTCTGGAAGTTGGAATGGGTACACAGATACATGGTATAGTTTTAAATGTAGAGCTAGAATCCCAGATCAGCATAGTGAGAGGAGAAGTTGTGTGGGGAGGAATAAAGATTGAGGGCTGGGATGATTATTCTTAAGGATATAAAGTTCTTTCAGTAGAAATCCGTTACTCTAACGAACTACCTATGTTGGTACTACAAAATGATTTACTTGACGTGATACAGTCTTTTCTTACACACTCTATGTTACTTCCCCATATTCCTCACCAAGACTCTTCTGTTACAATCAGCCAGTATCTTACTGGTATTTTCTTTGGCTTGTTATTTAGATCATTGTTAAACTCTGTATTTTCATAATATTTTGTCATTATAAAATTGACTGAACAATCTTTGAAAGCTATGAGAATATGTAAAGAAAAAATTATATTCCATTATATGGTTAATCTATTATATGGGTTGTGTCCCCTCAACCCTCAAATTCATATGTCAAAGTTCTAATCTCCAGTACCTTTAGAAATAGGATCTTTAGAGAAGTAATCAAAGTGGAATGAGGTCATTACAATGGGCCCTTAATCCAAAATGACTAGTGTCATAAGGGGAAATTTGGAGACATCAAAGAGAATGCTATGTAAACATAGCCATCTAGAAGCCAAGGACAGAGCCTGGACAGGTCTTTCTCCCACAGCCCTTAGAAGAAGTCAACTTTGCTAACATTCTGATTTCAGACTTTCCACTTCCATAACTGTGAGACAATAAATTTGTGTCTTTAAGCCACTCAGTTTATGGCGTTAGGATATCTTAGTTAACTAATACACATACTATTAATATATTTTGGCATACTTCATTTGAATATATTTATATACACACCCCATAAATACATACATACATGTACACATACAATTTTATGTCCATCTACCTTTATTAATATAATAAGTCAACTATTTCCCTGTCATTTAAATAGCATTTCATATTATGATTTTCATCTGAAATATGAGTCTATGATAGGGCTAACTATAGAAGTATGCCGCCACGCCTCTAAATTCCTAGCCCTGGACTGGAAACAAACCCTAAGAAAGTTTTTCTGGGGCTCACTCCCACTCTGTAACCTTATTACCATGTCCATCCCATCTCAATCCCTCTGTATAGACTGGCCATAATCATACCTCTTAGGTGTGCAACTTACAGAGTGGCTTTATGGATGTGGTACCCATACCCATATCCAAGTTGCTCAGGGCCCCACTCTTTCTAAGGATCCTTTTAGGACTCCATGCTTGTTTTAGTGCTCTGCTATCTGCCTTGAAATACTTAATAATTTCTGAACAAGGAGCTCTGCAATTTTATTTTTCGTGGGGAAGCACAAATAATGTAGTTAATCCGCCTCTTCCCTCCCTCAGTAGAGCACCCACTGTGTTCTACCAACCATGGAATTCTCAAATTCCACCTCGCTATTCCTCTTTGTTCCTGGCTTCTTTGAGTTTTTTAGGGCTTCCTTCTTTAGAGAATGCTTCAGACATTCCTATATCGGGTGACTTATTTTGGGTAATTTTTTTCTGCCCCAGGTTTGGCATCTTTCTTAGTGACTTGCTCTAGTTTCCATACTCTGGTATCATAAAATGCTACCACAGATAAGTTTTTAAAAAAAATTTTTTATTTAGCTGTCGTAATAGGAGAGGAGACATACACATAATATTTCGTTAATAAATTTAGAGAAGTAGTTGATTGCTCATCCTTACTCGCATCACACTTAGAATTGTTGAACTTTGAAATTTTCGTAACACAAGAAGAAAAGTATTATAGTTGGAAATACGGGTTATGCCTGCTAGAATGTTTCCAGCTACAAATACTAGAAAAATCCAACTAAAAAGGGCATGTTACCCATTTTCTATTACTCACAAAAATTAGGCCATTTATGTTCTTGCATGATAAGAAAAGCACAGGTAAGTAATATCCGTGTTGGTTAATTTAGCAGTTCAGGGACCTTATTAAGGATGCTTCCACTGCTCATGGTTTCCTTGTGACTTGTTCAGCATGTCAGTGAGCTTTCTCTCATAGTTACAGGATAGCTGTAGCACTTCTAGGAATCACATATCAACCTGATGACTTAGGAGAAGATTTTTCTCCTATACATTTCATTTTCTTAGCCAGTAAACCTTTCCGGAAAATCCCGCAGCATTTTGTTCGGTGTCCATCAACCAGAATTGGGTCGCATGCCCGTGACTCAGCTACTCACAATTAATGTAAATGAAGTCGCCATGATTGGCATAGGCCAATCAAATACTTGTCCTGGGTCTTGGGAGTCCTTCAGCTCTATTAAGGTCATAAATACTTGATAAGAGAGTTTGAGTCTGTTGGGGAAAAAAATTGGCAAAAAACTAGATAGATAGATATCAGTACTTCTATCTATATCTGTGTGTGTGTGTGTGTGTGTGTGTGTGTATGTGTGTATACATATATATTTCCAGTGAGGGTTTTCCCCCCTCCATTAAAATGACTAAACTATTTGAGGATTGGCATAGAGGATTAGAGCACACAGTCTTATAATCATGCAGTGAATAAACAGCGGGCGGTGTGTGGGATGTCCATACTTATTTCTGGATATGATTCTTGTCCTGAGGCACTACTAATACACTGGGTAATGGTTGCTGAATGACCATTCATCCAAAGGAACAAATAATATGTGAATCTGCCTGGGGACACAACCAGCTAAAATTGGTTGGAGTCATGCAATATGCATTGAGCTTGGTCAAGGGAGGAAGTTGGTCATAAGCTCAGGCAGAGTGTAATTTTAGCTCAGGATAAAAGAATGGATAAGACTAGGTCATGGTAAAGGATCTGGATAATATCCCCAACTCAGCTGATGTTTTTTGTTCATTCTTAGCCGGTGTGCATTATCTGACAGATACTTCCTTTGTTGCCACAATGTAGTGGTCCCATTGGTGGTGTAACAAGATGATTCTATAATAAAAATAAAATAAAAATAACAAAGGAAAAAAATGAGAATGGGGAGAGCAGGGGGAAACTTCAGGTGCCAGGAATTTCATTTTCTCAGTGTGCATTTCAATGCAAGCTTTGGGATGCATTATGACCCTCTAGTGGCTGGGAACTAGGATGTCCGTGCTAGCTGACAAAATGTGAGAACTATAAGGTACCTTAATTAAAGTCAGAAGCTAGATTTACAGTCAGGAATTTATGAGAACTGGGATGACAAGAAGCCTCTCTATTTCTCTCTTTATATGTGGCTCTCTCTTTTTCAAAACCACAGGGTAGAAACACAAAGTATTAGTAAAAAGAAAAATGTCTAATTGCAATACACTTAAGACATACTAACATGAATAAATTTCTGCAGTAACGTGATGAATACTTTGTAGGGGAATATTGCTAGTCAGTAGTCAGTGAAATAGGTTTAAATATTAGGCCTTTGAGCAAAGTATCTAGAAAAAGCCCTTTTCCTTTTGTGACTATAATGACTACAATACAGAGGGGTCTCCTTTAGGTGATGTGGGAGGCAGCAGCTTGGGTAGCCATTTTACCTTCTGCCTTCATTCTAATTCCTGTACTGTATTTTTGGGCCAAATAGCTAATTGAGCAAACATCATTAAGTTTTCTTGAACTAAGGGGGAAAACAGCGCAAGGAACAGAAGTGTATAAACCTTGGCATAAGGTTTGCCAAGAGTGGAGTGGAGAATGTGCAGAGAAAGTAGCACTCACATCCAAGGCTGGCATTTTCTGGGATCTTCACTGAGACTTTATGATAAATCACCCACACAACACAAACTTTCCACTTATGATAATCTGAAAAATAATATGCCAGTGATATTGATATTATTATATGTAGTAGAGATTATTGTCCATTCTCGTTTTGGGACGAACTGCTACCTGTGGCTAACAACTTGTTGCCAATATCAAATCAGATTTATTTTTTAGCTTTTTGTTTGATTTCATTCTTCAACTTGTTTATTATCTTTCTGTGGTGCAAAGATCATAACTTAAATCTGTATTCATTTATACTTTTGTATACTCCATGTTAATTCAGAAAAGATTTAAGAAAAGTAACAATAAATTTACATATTCCAAATACTGTGACTTCTCTCTTCTGACCTGGGTGTGTGATTTTTAAGAAAAGTAAAATATGTCACATCACTTACCAGAAATATTTTTCAGTTCTTTTGCATATTTTTAAAATTATACATCTTCTAATTTTGGAGTTTGGACTGTTTTATAAAAGTGACAGATCAAATATTAATGTTCACAAAAGATAAGTCAGAATTTAAAAAGGTGGTAGGTAAGCTGCTCACACATTTTTAAGGAAGAGTCTCCTGGAAATTTGGAGGAAAAATGGGAAATTTTCAAAAATCAGAGTGAGCATTTTCCACCTGGTGGGAAAACAAAGAGGGCCGCGATGGTGGTAATTCTTTGTACGTGCTTCTGTTGCTGCTCTGAGCATATGCCGTGTTGCAGCTGTCTGTTTGTATAGATGCTTATTTTAGTGGTCTGTGAGCTGGGGGAGAGTCGTTATAATATTAATTTTAAATTACAGAAGTCCAAATCATAGAGTCACAGTGTCTGTGGTGGTTTAATAAGCACATTTGAATAAATGAAAAAGAGACGGGAGACGGCTTGTCTTTTGGGTCCCCAGGAGAAGAGGTATTTTGCTACAAAGGAACCGTCTTCTTTAGTGTTGACCCACTGCCTGAAGCTATTGGCTAAGATGATGAGAGCGTGGCTTTGCGTAGAGTATTTCCCCCTGCAGTGAAGCAGGGCTCATGGGCCTGTGGGGTCTCCTTACAAACTCCTTAATCCCAGAACTCCTGGTTTGCTCGTTGGCTTTCAGAATGCTCAGTTGGGAGTGAAACTGAGACTTGGTTCTGCTTTCTCCACTGGCTGCCCAGGACCGCTCAGTGTGTTGTAGCAACTGTCACAAACCGCAGTTCTTTTGTTGAACTCTTTGCTCTGAAAGCTCTGACAGCACTTAGGCTGCTACCCAAAGTTAGAGTCTCACACTCCGTTCTCATCATGAAAATCCCTCAGGTAAAGGGCCCGATTAAATATACATGGGTTTTCCTTCTGCCAAAGGACAGCCAAATACCACTTCCTTCACATTTGCTTAAGGACAAGAGTATTTCAGTTTCAAAAGAAATAAGTTTTGTTCTAAAATAAAATATGGCACCTATGAAATCATGTAAGATGTAATTTAAGGAAAACCAGCTCAGTATTATAGCAGGATTTTCTTATCAAGCTCTCTCCAGATGCTGCAGCTGTCACTTAGGCCATGCCAATGTCTGGTGTCATGCCAGTTTGATGCAAGTTGGTTCCATTGTCACCCTTTCAATTTCCCAGCCAGCCTCCGTTTTAAAGGGCATATTAACATTATCATAGCAATCTTAAAGATGTGTCTTGGCTTGACTTTAAGCCCGTTTTGTTTCTAAGTCACAAAGTATAATGAAACACCACTGCGATAAAAAGGATTTTATTGTCTATATATGACATCAAATGCTCTAATCTCTGACCAAAGAAATTGAAGGGTTTTAAAGAAGGTGGTTCTGTGAGACATGCTGCCACGTAGCATCAAAGAGAATGAGAGGTGCTTCAGAACATACTGGTTTAAATACAGGAGAGTGCTTTCTCTTACACGTTTTCTTTTTTATTGAAGTGTAAATGACCAACAATATCCTATTTTCAGGTGTACATCATAGTGATTCAATATTTTTATACATTACAAAATGATTCCTGTGATAAGTCTAGTTACCATCTCTCACCATAAAAGAGTTATTATAATATTTTTGACTATATTCCCCATGTTGTACATTATAACCCCATGACTTATTTATTTTATAGCTAGAAGTCGATACCTCTTAACCCCCTTCACCTCTTTTATCTACCCCCAACCTCTCCCCATCAGGTAACCAACAGTTTGTTTCCTGTATGTAAGAGTCTGTTTCTGTTCTGTTTTGCTTGTTCATTTTTTTTTTTTTAGATTCCATATATAAGTGAAATCCTGTGATATTTGTCCTTCTTAGTCTGACTTATCTCACTTGGCATAACATCATCCATGTTGTTACAAATGGCAAGATTCCATTCTTTTTCATGGATGAGTAGTATTCCTGTGTGTGTGTGTGTGTTCACATGAAGACGCTTAGGTTGTCTAAAGACCCCACTCAGGTTGCTGATGGACTTTAAGGTTGCTTCCATATCTTTGCCGTGGTTAATAGTGCTGCTAATGACCATAGGGATGCATATATGTCTTCAAATTGGTGTCTTTGTTTTCTTTGGATAAATACCTGTAAGTGGAATGCTGGACCATGTGGTATTTCTATTTTTAATTTTTTGAGGAATCTCCAAACTGTTTTTCAAAGTGGTTGCATCAGTTTACATCCCCCCCAGCAGGGGATGAATGTTCCCTTTTCTCCATATCCTGACCAACACTGTAAGAGCGGTCTTGCAGACGTATGTATGGTGGTATCTCATTGTGGTTTGATTGCGTTTCCTGATGATTGGTGATGTTGAGTGTCTTCATGTGCCTGTTGGCCCTCTAAATGACTTTTTTATAGAAATGTCCTCTGCCCACTTTTTAATCAGGCTGTTTGTTTGATATTAAGTTATATGGATTCTTTACATATTTTTCATATCAGTTCCTTACTGGCTATAAGATTTGCAAATACCTTCTTCCATTCAGTAGGTTGCCTTTTCATTTTGTTGATGGGTTCCTTTGCTATACAAAAGCTGTTAGTTTGATATGATCCCGTTTGTTTATTTTAGTTTTTGTTGCTCTTGCCTGAGAAGACTGGTCCAAAAAATATTGCTAAGACTGATGTCAGAGACCATGCCTATATTTTCTTTTAGGAGTTTTATGGTTTCAGGTTTTATATTTAAGTCTTTAACACATTTTGAATTTATTTTTGTGGTGTAAGACAGTGGTCCAGTTTCATTCTTTTGCATGTGGTTTTCCAATTTTCTCAATACCATTTATTGAAGAGACTGTTATTTCCCCATTGTATATTCTTGTCTCCTTTGTCATAGATTAATTAACCATATATGAGTGAGTTTATTTCTGGGCTCCCTGTCCTGTTCCATTGATCTCTGTGTGTGTTTTCATGACAGGACCATAATGTTTTGATTACTCTAGCTTCGTAGAATAGTTTGAAATCACGGAGTATGATACTTGCGGCTTTGTTCTTTTTTGAAATTGCTCTGGCAATTTGGGGGCCTTTGTTCTATACAAATTTTAGGATAGAATTGAAAGATTGCTTTAAGTACTATGACCACTTTGACAATATGAATTCTTCCAATCTTTAGCATAGTGTATCTTTCCGTTTGTATCATTTTCACTTTCTTTCATTAGTATATTATAGTTTTCAGAGTACAGGCCTGTCACGTCCTTGGTTAAATTTATACCTAAGTATTTCATACTTTTTGATGCAATTGTAAATGGGATTGTTTTCTTAATTTCTCTTTCTGATAGCTTGTTATTAGTGTAGAAAAATGCAGCCAACTTCTGTGGTTAATTTTGTATCCCTCAACTTTACTGAATTCATTTATAAGTTCTAGTTGCCAGTTAGTAGAGTCTCTAGGGTTTTCTAGATATGGTATCATGTCATCTGCAAAGAGTGAAAGTTTAAACTCTTCCTTACAATTTGGAAAACTTTTATTTCTTTTTCTTCCCTAATTTCTGTGGCTAGGACTTCCAATACTATGTTGAATAAAGGTGGCAAGAATGGACATCTTTGTCTTTTTCCTGACCTTAGAGGAAAAGCTTTTAACTTTTTACTGTTGAGCATAGTGTTAGCTATGGGTTTGTCATATATGGTCTTTATTATGCTGAGGTGCTTAACCCCATACCCACTTTGTTGACAGTTTTTACCATAAATGAATGTTGGATTTTGTCAAATCTTTTTCTGCATTTATTGAGATGGTCATATGATTGTTACCCTTTATTTTGTTGATGTGCATCACATTGATTTGTGGATATTGACCCATCCTTGCATGCCTGGAATAAATGCCACTTGATCATGGTGTATGATCCTTCTAATGTATTCTTAAATCTAGTTTGCTGATATTTTGTTGAGGTTTCCTGCATCCGTGTTCATCAGGGATATTGGCCTGTAGTTTTTGTTTTTTGTGTTTTATTTTTGTGGTATTTTTGTTTGGTTTTGGTATAAAGGTAATGCTGGTCTTGTAAAGGGATTTTGAAAGCATTCCTTCTCCTTTACTTTTTTTGGGATAATTTGAGAAAACTAGGTACTAACTCTTTTTTAAATGTTTGGTAGAATTTACCTGTGAAGCTGTTTGGCTCTAAACTTTTATTTTTAAGGAGTTTTAAAATTACTGATTCACCTTTATTACTTACAATCAGTATAGTCAGACTTTCTGTTTCTTCATAATTCACTCTTAGAAGATTGTATCTCTAGGAATTTATCTATTCTGTATTTTCCAATTTGTTGGTATGTAATTGTAATAGTATCTTACGATCCTTTGCTTTTCTGTGGTGTCGGTTATAACTTCTCTTTAATTTCTGTCACTTACATATTTTGGAAAACCCCATGCCAATCACATAAAAAGAAAGAGTTTTAATGGAGGTCTTTAGAAGACTAAAGAACTATATGACAGAGTAGACAAATCTTAAAATGTAAGTGTATTCTAAATTAAATTATTGAATAGTAAAATTACTTGCTCTGTCAGTTATTAATGGCAGATCTCCACCTTGTCTAAAATACAATGTTTACCTCAATATCTTCAGATTCCTTATGTTTGGGTGTTGTATTGCTGCCTTAGAACTACACTATTAAACTTAAGTTTTGTGATAGAGGTGTTTGCCTTAGAATGAATGAAAGTCTTAGAGAGACTATTAGTTGCTAGCATGTCACTGACATTTTCCAGTCAGCACTAAGTAATCTGTGTACAATTTAAATATAAAGACTATCAAGGTTTTAAAGCCGTTGGAATGTATTTTTTTTAATTAATTTTTTTATTAGAGTATAGTTGAGACACAATGTTACTTTAGTTTCAGGTGTACAACATAGTGATTCAACTTCTTTATACATTATGCTATGGTCACCACAAATGTAGCTGCCATCTGTCACCATACAATGCTATCACCATCTCGTTGATTATATTCCCTATGCTGTGCCCTTTGTTCCTGTGGCTTATTCCATAACTGGAAACCTATATCTTCCACTCCCTTTCACCCATTTTGCCCATTTCCCCACACCCCTTCCCTCTGGCAGCCATCAATTGTTCTCTGATTTTTAGGTCTGATTCAACATAGATCATTTTTATCTTCTCTGTTATCTCAGATACTCAGAGTTTTAATTTCTTTTACCCTCAAAATGGGGATAATAATACCTACTTCATTGAGTTGCTATGAAAGCACAAAATAAGTAAAACGTTAGCAGTTTGCTAGGAATGCAATCACTACTCCATAGTTACTGGACTCTCTCAAAGGTACACACATGCATAGAAACACACCCTTTATGAAAATGTGCAACAGGAAAACTTACCTGCAACTGGTTGCATGGGTCTGGTTAATTTTGAGAATTACATTTATTTAAAAATCATTAGGATCCTGAATTACATTATATAGAAACAGCAAACCTTTGCCCTGGTAGAGCAAATAAGAGGGCTATATGTTTTTCCTTGAGATATAATCAAAGTGAAATTTTAGAGCTATGTTCAGATCTGTAAGTCCCAGCCCAATATTGGAACAAAATAGTTCCTCAGTCCACTAGGATCGTGATTATCTGTTGCCCCCTTGTCATCCTGGAGCAGTGATTAGCACCACATCTCAAAGGGATGGAGAAGGCAGAGGGAGATTGGGATAGGTTGTAAAGGAATTTTTTACACATTTGAGAGTGAGTTAGTGAGGAATCATTAAATTACTAAGTCATATCATTACTTACGATATATGTTCAGACCTGTGTTTTAAAAAGATTATTCCCTTGGCCACACCATGGAAGCACAGCAATAAGGGGAAATTAGTACCAAAAAGAAATAGAAAAACAGGAGACTATTTTGTTGACATGTGCTGATCATGCTGTGTAGAAAATTAGTACAGGGTAGTGATTAAAAACTTTGTTCCTAAAGCCTGGATCTGAATCCTCATTCTACCATTACTAGCTTTGGGTACCTGAGCAAATTACCTAATTTTTCTGTGATTGTGACTCAGATTCTTTGTATGTAAAACATTAGTATCTCTATCATAAGATTGTTATAATGACTAAGTACATTCATAGACATAAATTTCTTGGAATTGTGCCTGGCATATTGTATATGCTCTGTTATAAATTTCGTAAGGGATACACTAGAAACTTCAAGTGATTGACAGTACATCACATGTCTTGGTGGAGATGTGGATAGTTATGTTTTAAATTGGCGGGACACTGAGTTGTTTGAGCTTCCTTCTATACTGTACTATCCCTTTTCCATGTGCAGTCCGTGTGTAAATCATATAACATTACAGATTAATGAACCTTCAGAAAATGAAACATGGTGGCCACAATGACATGAGTTCATTGGAAACATAAAGGGAAAGTCACTTAGTCATAAAGGGAAGATTACTTCATGTCTCCATTTGTTAATGCTGATCCCACAGAATTATTCAAAGGAGTAACTGAGTAACTGGGATACGGTATGTGGAAGTGACTAAGAAATAAGAAGTACTTAATTCACTTTCATGGAATTTGAATTTGATCTTCATTGTAAGGGGAAAAAAGCAAAATACTTATATTAACACTTTATACCTAATTTGAGACAAATGCACTTTTCAGATATAATAATCCCAAACTATTCTAATAAGCAAGTTATGTTTGGTCTGGTTCAAGGCTTTTGGATGTGATTTTTTTTTTTCCAACGCAAGCGGCTCTAGAGTTAGGTTACATCTATGTCAGCTTTGACTCTCTCTCTAAACCAGCAGTGAGGACTTGGGCAGAGCCTCTCAGCTTCCTCCTTTAGAAGCACATAGATAATACGACCTTCTTTATCACCTTCCTAAGGTAAGGACAGGGTGTTGCTTTATAAAGCTCTACAAATATGTGAGATTTTGTTCCTGGTGTCAGTAGCTCACCATGAGAGGCTCCAGTGACAGTAAAAGGGTCTTCCTGCCTCATGGGAAGAGAGCTGCGGTTTTCAAGGCAAAAGCAGGGACTTGGTACCAGACTTCAGTTGGACTTCTTGACCCTCTTCTTTTCCATGTGTGTGGCTTTAGGCAAATCAGTTAATCTCTTCAGCCTCACCTAGAGCATCTGGAAAATGGGGATAATGATGTCTGCCTCCTGAGGAGGATATGATAAATTGCCAAGTGTCAAATTATGAAAGTGATAACTTGGAGGATTAATTGTTCTGTCATGCTTAATTTCTGATCCTTTCTTTTATACACGTTCTCCACATTCACAGATGGTGATGGTCCAGACAGATAACGTTGCTTAGGATGCGATTGGTGGGTTTGGTGAGGGTGTTGATAGCATTAGAATGTATGTACCCTGAACCCTGTGAGGGCTGTTGTCCATAGCTATAAATAGTTGAATCTGTTGGTGTGTGTGGTTACCTTGATAAGCTTCTTTATATTTAAATTTTATTTATTTATTTTTAACTTATTCAGAGTGCTTTAAAAAAAAAAAGTAGTTCATATAAAGAGAAACTGTAGTTTCCTCCTATCCCAATTTTCATTGACAGCCATCTGCAACTTTTAAAGTTATTTCTTCTTTATTTACATTGTTGTTCTTAAAAATGACTATGCTATTTCTAATTTTTTCAGTTTTAGATATTTCCCTCATTATTTGGAAATTAAAATTTAGAATTCAGCTCTCTTTTATCATTTTTCACAGCCAAGCATACATCCTTTCCTTCTATCCTTGAAATAGAGCTATAAATAACTTTAGGTTAATTCCATATCGATGGGTTTTCATCATCAAAAATATACAGCTTTTTTTTTGTTTGTTTTTATTGCTGAGCCAAGCTGCATATGATGGGTTTATTTCCTTGAAGAAATTTGTATTTTTATTTCCTTTGCTTGGCACCCCTCTTGTGCTACTTTCCCACAAAGCCAAACCTGTCTAATAATCTATCAATCTTAACTTTTCTTTATCCTGATGACATCTCAGAAACTCTTCTTTACTTATCTGGCCTCGCACTATCTTGTCTGCAGCCAAGTTGTCTTCTGGGTTTTTCTTTGGTGTCTTAGTGATTCTCTTTTATCTCCCAGCTGTGTTTGGTGTTCCGTCCTGGGATCCCATGTCTTCCTCATTCTTGATATGTCCTGGCCCTCTTGCTGCTGAGTGTACTTGCGGTGTTCTCTTTCTTCAGTTCAGCACCCCCTCCTTAGACCAATAAGTCATCTGTTGTAACAGCTCCTGTAGGTGCCATTTTGATCGTTTGCATGCAAACTGGGAATCAGAACTAGACGTGCCCATTACAGATACAATATCTTTCTTGCAATACAGTACGGATCTGATAATGACAGTGAGGGAAATAATCATTCGAGTCTTCAGATTGTGCCTAAACTGCTCAGTGGAGCAGGCCCCATGTCAAAGCTCCCTAACTTAAATTTATTATAATTTTGCTTTTTGACTTCATGGCTGCCATGTTCCAGGTTATTTGTAATTCTTGTTGGTTCATTAAAAGGAACTCTTGAATTTTTGTGTGATCATATGTTATAGGTATAGGTACAAAGAAAACATTTAATGAGGGGCGCCTGGGTGGCGAGGTCTTTAAGCGTCTGCCTTTGGCTCAGGGCGTGATCCCGGCGTCATGGGATCGAGCCCCACATCAGGCTCTCCCACTCCCCCTGCTTGTGTTCCCTCTCTCGCTGGCGGTCTCTATCTCTGTCGCACAAATAAATAAAATCTTTAAAAAAAACTAATGAATAAAACCTAACAAGCAAAAATAAGATGTAAAAACCTGCATTTGTGAATGCTTCTGATGGTATAGACCCCCAAGCTTAAAATGACAGTTCTTTTAGTAGTTAGAAAGAGAAAGGTTTGGTGAAAAGCACAGTAACAAACCTACATTTAATTTAAAAGATAAAATTTGGCAAAAAAGTTAAAATAATGAGTTTTAAAGCAATTTTATTCCTTCTAAACTGTAAATCTGGACATTTCAAAAGTATGAGAAGTTAAGAATAAATGTATAAACAACTAATAATTTGGGATTACTTCTTGAATATGATAAACAAACCTAAAATTTTATTCAAGGATTTCCCCTACCAAACTGCTGTAGTGGTTTGTAGAAGCAGTCCTTCAAGAACTTTCTGAATATTGACTTTGTATAGATTTTTTTTCTTAGAGTCCTTATACAATTCAGAAGGGTCAGACATAGGGAAAGGAATGAATTCAGAATGTTTCAATATTTCAGTGGATATTGCTGCAGTAGGTAATATTTCAAAGATTACTGTTGCTTCCACTAGGCAAAGGAGCAAAGAAACCCAGCTGATATTCTCAACTAAAATGAAAAAGGGAGAGAGTGGTCAAGACATGGGACTCACAGCCTGAGGACTTCATCAGTGCAATTTAATAAATATTTGTTGAGAATCTACTTTATATTAAGTGCCTGTGCTAGACAGCAAGGACCATCAAGATGATAAGGAAAAGTTATTTACTCTCAAGATCCTTAAAACCTAATGGGGCTGAATAACAGACACAAATAGCTGTGACACAAAATAGAAGGGGAAGTTCAAGAGCAGAGGGTTCAGCCAAGAACTGTGAGCGCATAAAGAAGAAACAGTTTCGTTCTGACCAGGTTGCTTCATAAAAGTTTCAGAGAGGAGATAGATTCTGTGTTTCGAATGATAGCATGGTAATTCACAAGGGAAAGAAATTGAGATGATATGACATTTTATATTTATACTGATTTACACCCTACAGAAATCTTGAGGTGTTTTATCAATATTATTACTATTGTCCACTTTGCAAATGAATGTGAAATCGTAAAAAAAAGTCTCACTTTCTTAAATTCATAATTGTTGAAAGTGGTCAGAGATGGCACAGTTGAAAAATGCCTCTAAAATCCAATCTGATGACGGTTTTAAGTATAATCCACTCATGATGTTATGGTTGGCAGAGACCTAGAAATGTCAGTCTCACCAAATGTGATTTTGTGTACAGGAACAGAGTATATCTTTGATTCTAAATTATCCCATCAATGATTCTAAAAATTATTTGCCACAGTGAGTATAGAAGTCTACGAAAGTATTTCTGAGCTTTCCCCATCGTCAGGATGACCCAGAAAAATATTTTAAGAACACTCATTCTAGTTCCCACCACCACTAAACATCCCTGTCTATTTTATCAGAAAAAACTAGGACTACTGCTAACAGATCAGTATTTTTAATTGCTCCTTGGGTAACTAGAATTATCAGCTAAAAATGGAGCATACAGTTCAAAGAAGAAAATAAATGCAATTATTTTGCCCAAATCACCATCTTTTTCCAATATAAAACTTTGTATTTCATCACCTTTATATATGACTAATGTAATATTTTTGGTGTAACAAGGGACACTGATGTGAAATCATGGATGACAATGCCATATGATCAAAAATTGGGCCTAGCTGATTGCCTAGTCATTTCAACTAAGAATGAACATACATTTCTCCCAAGATTTCTACTGAAGAACCCCTTAATGCCCAGAATTTCTTCACTGAGTTGTGTCTAGGTATAGCCAATGTCCCTACTATTTCAATACTCATCAAAACTGTATTTATATACACTTCACTTTTGTACTTAAAGAGAACAAATGATTACAATGAAGTTTAGGTGATGTATATCTTTTTAAAAGCAAATTCTGTTTTTTTCTGAGTGGTTTGAGTGGTTTTCTCACCCCTTTAAACTATAGAAACTGTCATTGAAAGGACCATTGACGTCCTTTGGAATAAGAAGAATATAGAATAAAAGATTCTAGAATAGACTGTAAGAGACACTAGTAAACAACTGACCAATAATTGCAAGACTTCCCTCTGTCTTAAAATGCATCAGGTTTGTAGTCAATCCTAGGTTGGGAACTGGCTCTGTCAATCATAACCCTGTGTAGCCCTACCCAAGTCATTTCCTTTCTCTGATTTGCAGTTTCCATTGGAGTTGTTAGGTGGTTCAAATGAGGAAATATAGGTTATACAACCTCACAAACTGTAATGTGTGATTTAAATATGCTAATGATGAGATGGTGAATAATGATCCTTTAGCCTCAAGATGATGCAGAATGCCTTAACAAACAGAAAAAAAAATACAAAAACTATACCGTTTTATGGACAGGCACAAAAGGGTATACAGAAATGGTTTATAAAAATGTTTTATATGAATAATTGCTTTAATTCTGTATTTTGCTTGTGATTTCTAAGATATTATTGGTTGTTGTATATTTATATTGAATGATTATTTATTTGACGAAACTAATTTAAAAAACACCTGATCACACATTGGGTTATTGGGGAGACAGGCGTGAAGACATTCCAGTTTATGGCGGGAGACATTTGCTCCGATTTAATCTTTGTGATATTGACGGATTATTTGAAACCCTAAACCTCAAGTTTATCATGTACAGCAGCTAAAGTAGAGGCTTATTAGGGTTACTAACCAACAAATGGAGGAAACGGGCTCCTCATAGCACCTGGCCTAAAGCATTGAGTCGTGTCTTTCCTTCTGCATTCTTGTTCTCAAATTTATCTTTATTAAATATCACTTTGGGTACAGGCATTTTTATGCTTGTGCATACTCTTGTGTGAGAAGATAATTCTTCTTTACTGTTATGAACTGAACTGTGTACTCCCAAGAATACATATGTTGAATTTTTAACCCCCAGTACCTCAAAATGAGACTTTATTTGGAGATAGGATCTTTATAGAGGCAATTTAGTTAAAATGAAGTCATTAGGGTACCCTAAAGCAATATGACTGGTGGCCTCATGAGACAAAGAAATTTGGGGGCACCTGAGTGGCTCATTCGGTTGAGCATCTGACTCTTGATTTCAGCTCAGCTCATGATCTCAGGGTTGTGGGATTGAGCCCCCCATGGGTCTCTGCACTCAGCGGACAGTCTGCTTGGGATTCTGTCCACCCCGCCCCTGCTCGTGCTCTCTGTCTCTCAAATAGATAAACGAATCCTTAAAAAAAAAAAAGATAAATTTGGACACAGGGGTAAGATAATGTGGGGGCACAGGGAGAAGACAGCTATCTATAAGCCAAAGAGAGAGGCCTGGCACATATATTTCCCCCACAGTCCTCAGGAGAAACCAACACTGCTGACACCTTGATTTCAGAACTTCTATCCTCTAGAAACGTGAGCA
Source organism: Ailuropoda melanoleuca (assembly GCF_002007445.2). Taxonomy (NCBI): domain Eukaryota; kingdom Metazoa; phylum Chordata; class Mammalia; order Carnivora; family Ursidae; genus Ailuropoda; species Ailuropoda melanoleuca. The sequence goes on from NC_048218.1 coordinate 94,778,246, forward strand.
AATAAATTTTTGTTGCTTAAGCCATGCACTCCGTGGTACTTTGTTACGGCATCTTGGCAAACTAATAACTCACCCATGGGTACACTTAAAGAAAATGTCTTAAGGGCAACATGAAGTTTTGCAAGGCCTAGCCTAGAGATTGTCACAGACTCTGCACTCATCCTTGTCCTTTACCCTTGTAATGCTGCTGCCTGGCAGAGGAGGTCCTTAACATCCACACAGCAGGAGGGAAGTGCAAGAGCGCTGTCACTCCCTAGAGCAAAGGGTGTGTCGTGGACACAAATGGAGGTGGCTTTCTGCTCACAGACATGCTCTAGGGATGCACCCTGGGTATAAGGAGGCCCAGAACTCAATTCAGGACAATCATTTTGACTTACTCTCTGCCACAGTGATTAGTCAAAGGGATGGGCACGTCACCCAAGCTGACAAGGCCTCTTCAGATAGTTGCTGGATGTGGAGAGCCTTTACTTGTTTGGTTGTGGACTTATGAGAATTTGACCTAGGCCAGGATCTCCAGGTGTGCTTTCCACAGAAATGGGTCAGTCTCAAATGGCAGACAAGGAACAATGAGATATGAGAAGGCAAAGACACCTGGTTTCAGTCTTCCACGAAGTAAGCTCTAATCCCACCTTTCTTGGATTGGTTATTTTAACCAAGACATTTTCATTGCAGGTAAGTAAGTTTTGACTGATACAGGATATAAACAACATTTTTGAAAAAAAGAAGAGAAACACTAATAAGCATAATTTTTCCAAAAAATACAAAGATGCAGTTTTCTTCTATTTATGAGTGGTAGTTAACATTTACTTTTTATTTCTGCGTCTGTTACTAAATTCAGATAAATAACATATGTTTGTTATAAAGCAAATTCAGAGACGAACTCAGAGGTAAAAAGTGATGCTTCTTTTCCTCACACCTTCTCTTACTTCCTAGGATAAGCATGATTGACCATTTGTGTGTAACTTGTAAGAAATTTTTAATATATGTCCATATGTGTATATATTATTATATACATGTAAATTTATGTGATGCTTTAATTATATGTTTTACATGCCATATTTTCCCCCACAAAAATGGGAAATTTTGTGATCATACTGTTTCTAGTGGAATGTTTTCAGTTACAAGTAATAAAATATCCAACTTAAAACACCTTTGACGTTGAGGGAAATTTACTAGTTCACACAATGTAAGTCTGTATGTGGCATTTGCCAGTAGTCTGGAGGTGAGTGAGTGGCACAATGATGCCTATAATACCATGCTGTCTTAAGTGTGTTTCGATGTCCCCCTCGTGGCTACAAAATGATTAAAGTAGTTTCCATTGTCACAAACAGACATTACAATATCCAGCATGGAAGAGAAAAGGCATTTCTTCTCTTGTGACTGTTTTAATTAGAAGCCTACAAACAGACTTGCCTTTTCAATCTTTAATAAGGGAAATGTCCATAACTGAATTATATCAGTCATATCCTCTCATTCTGCTGCCCTGCACTCTGGCGGGGAGTATCTTTCATCCAGAGATGAAACCCTCACAAAATTCTTGTCAGCAAGGAAAACAGAAGGGATTGGTATTTGGTAGTTGGGAAGATAACCCAAATCTCTATGCATAAGAGATCTACATATAAGATACATAACTTGGGGCGCCTGGGTGGCTCAGACGTTTAAACATCTGCCTTTGGCTCTGGTCATGATCCCAGGATCCTGGGATCCAGCCCCATGTTGGGCTCCCTGCTCAACAGGGAGCCTTCTTCTCTCTCTCCTGCTCCCCTGCTTGTGTTCTCTCTCTGACAAATATAGTCTGTAATATGATACATAACTCATTTTAACTCAACCATACGTAATGTCTACATTAAGTTACCTCATTGTTTAAATGGAAATATAATATTTACTTTATGCGTCTTTCAAAATTGAGGTGAACCTCTCAAAAAATAATTATTTTGTAGTGAACAATTCAGTGGCAATTAGTACATCACAATTTTGTGCAATTGCTACCTATAGCTAGTTCCAAAATATTCTCTGTACTTTAATGATGGCGCATTTTTCCCAATGTAAGAGTTCATTGATAATTTTATAACTAGGAAAAAAGTTGTGCTGACCCTTTCTTTCTCAGGAGGATTTCTGTATTTAGGAAGAAAGTAAACTCAATCAAAAATAAAATAAAATATATTTTTTAAAATGCCTTACTCTCAGGAAATTGAGCTGTTATGCCAGGAACTAACTAATTCTGGCATATTTCTATTATTGCACGATCATTTACATTCCAGGACCCTATTCCAGTTTTAAAAATCTTACAAATATGTTATTCTTCAGTTTGAGCATATTTAATTTTAGTTGGAGATTGTTACAGTTTAGATGGTAAATGCCAAGGGAATCACCCTTCCATTACAAAGTTGATAGACATGAAGACTTTTATACTTTACTTCAGTTAGCTAAATGCAATTTGTAGATGGGTGGAGGACCAGGTAGGAAAAACATGCTGCATATCATATTTTTAAAAGGCAACCAGATGTAATTGATCTGGTTATTTAGGTTGACGATATGCTTTCAGAATTTGATCATTATCATTTAATACCATTTTGCGATGTTTTCAAATCTGCTGTGCCAGGCACAGATTGTTCTCTTTGAACTTGATGTATGTCAAAAGAACTTTGTAGTTAAATATAGACTTGAGATTTCATGGCTAAAGTATGTCTGCTAGAAAAAGAAAAGAAAGTTTTCAGCGACAAATCATTTTTCTTTTAGAGTTTGGAAACACCAGTATTTTACTAGCCTGAACCTCTCTCTCTCTCTCTCTCTCTCTCTCTTTAATTTTATGACATCAGCTTTTTGTGCTGCATACATTGCAATCACATTACAGAACTTGAGAAATTAATTGACTCAGTATCTCTGAAACTTGCTGTTTAAATGTACAGGGAAATGTATTAGGGGAATGATGAAACAAATTATTGAAAGTTGGTGTTAAGATTACCTTCAGTAAAGGAATTCCAGTTTAGGGAATGCTTTCTTATAACACCCTGTCACTGCAGGATGCCGGTCTTTCGGGAGCATCATGGTTCATTATGAAGTAACGCAAGGGATTGGACTGATTTCAGAGTCGAGACAAGTAACGTGTGTGGAAGTAATGTGAGTTCTAATTCGTTGGGGGGGATTTAAAGGAAGGAGGAGAAATCAGTGAGACTGTATTTCTATGTACTGTCATAAAAGAATGTTGAACCCCCACTCTGACCGCATCTTTGAGTTAAATTGACAAACACGGCTTAGGCTAGGTAGCACCCTGAGGTAATGGAATGAATGTTAAGCACATCTGGATCTTAGTTCTTGCTCTGAGTTCACAAAGTACATCAGCTGGAACACGCTATTCGAATTCTCTAAGATTCAATTTTGTCACCTGATGAAAAGGTTTTATACTCTTACCTCCTTTTTTTCTGGTAATATTAAATAAGATATTTGTGGATAAGAAATAAGTAAATTATGTAGGGCAGTGCCAGGCTATGTAAGTACTCCATAAATTCTGGTGCAGCTATTTTGTTACTTTTATCAATACAGCGTTCTGGTAGGTAGAGTCGTTTAGATGCTATTGCTATAGCTATATATTATGCTGTCTTTTTTTAATAATAATTTTCTATTATGTTAGTCACCATACAGGACGTCGCTAGTTTTTACGTAAAGTTCCTGATTCATTACTATCATCTTTAAACTAAAAAAAATACTTTGGAAAGATGATCTGGATCTATAGCTCTCAATGTATTATTTGTTTATTTTTCTACTCTGACATGCCTAAGGGATAGACAATGGTTTACTATGGCAGTGACTCCTAAAATCTCTAGGATACCTGTGTGCAATTAATCACCACCACCAAGCATGTAAATAAGGGCATTTCAGTATCACCCTCATTTGATCCTCTGTAGAATTTATTTTAAGGTTCAAGTTTTAAAAGGTGAAGAAGGCATCATGTCACATTCAATTACTCTTTGAAATGGAAATTTTACAGGAAGAATTTTAGAGTCATTACCATCACCAAAATCACATCTGTTATTTAGCTTGACACCTGTAAGGAAATGTTAATATGGACTAATAACACTAATCTCTGGGAGTAATAACTCATTGTTTTTTTGTTTCCCCTTTTGAGGAACATGCAGTATATGTTTCCGACTTACGTGTTGAAGGAAATTGTACGTGCGTGCTGCAATGTTTTTTCTTACTGTTTCTGATAGCTGGTTTTGCTGTCTTTTGTTTTTGTTTTTTGAACATATGGCAAACATGAGGGAGTCAAAGAGGTGAATTGACTGGAAAGGGTAATGTTCAGGTTTTATAAAAGAGGTCTTGTTGTTTTTGTCTTCCTTGCTTCCTTCCCTCATCCTTGCTACCAGCTATCAAAGCCACTGTACCATGAAGATGTGGGCCCAACTGAGAGAGCCAACATGCAGGGTACTTCCATTTGCTCCATTTGACTTCGAGTAAGGTGATTTTAGGGAGGATCATTTTCTGATAATTTGTCAGGACAATCAAATTTGATTAATATATGAATTTGACAAATTTTGATCAGCTTGACCTATAAAAGGCACAGAGAAGGAACATTAATGTTGAGAATATCCCACGGGTCTTGAAGGTAACCTAAGGGCTCTCGGAATTAAGGCTTCTACAGTTTTAAAAGTTGGTCTGAAAATCTTTTCATTCCTTTCATATCTCCGTATTTATTAGCATTCCAACTGCCTGTGTGTCAGAAAAAAAAAAAAAAGACAAAGTACAACTTTCAGTATAGGAAAATAATAGTACCTAGGAAACAACTGCTTATTGGGAATTTTGTTTGTAAAACATTCTCAGTGTTATGATGTTATTGCCCATTTTTATATTTTTGTTTATTTTGGGATTTTTTTTCTTTTTTTGCCAAATTAAGGCATCAACAAAATCTTGTTATAGGGTAACTACGGGAAGCAATAACATTTTGTGCTTTTAATCTACATTTTCTCCTTTTGTATTGTTTATGTGTTGCTTAGAAATGTTTTAAGAGATGCATATTGAAAATGTTCCCAGGTAGAATAGAATAGTCCAATTGAAGCTAAAGCTTTGTTTGGGTATTTTTGTAAAACCATATTTGTTTCTATACTCTATATGCCTTAGTTCAAATTATGAGATAAGGTTGACACAGATTTCATTTTAAAAGGTGCATTGCAGAGAAGAATGAGTCCCCCACATTACCTGCAGTTTCACTTTTTGTGGTTTCAGTTGCCCAAGGTCAACGGTGGTCTGGAAGCAGACGACCCCCCTTCTGAGCTGTCATCCTCATCAGGTCCGTAGTAGCCCAGTGCTACATTGCCTCCATCGTTCATTTCACGTCACTTCGTCTTATCACATAGGCATTTTATCATGTCACATCGTCCCAAGAAGAGTGAGTTTGGTGCAAGATGTTTTGAGGGAGAGAGATCACAGTCATGTAATTTTTATTACAGTATATTGTTGTGATTGTTTTATTTTATTACTCATTGCTGTTCTTTTACTGTGTGATTTATAAATTAAACATTGTACAGGAAAAAACACAGTCTATGTAAGAATACTAGGGTTCATTACCATCCACGATTTTAGGCACCACTGGGGGTCTTGGAACGTATCCCCATGGATAAGGAGGGACTATTGTATTTCAGTGTCTAGTTCTGATATTTAGGCATGCTGGACTTGCAGTAACATAGAAGGTTAGATCCAAGAAGGACCTCACACATATTCCTGTTCAATAATTTATAGATTAAGAAACCTTTACAGAGAAGTGGAATGATGTGCCTACTTCCGAAAAAAAAAGCTCAAGATTAGATCAAGGTACTATTTATTGCAGAGTTATTAAATGCCAGGAACTGTACTTATTCTGCATTCTGAATCCTACAGCGATTTTGTAAAATTGGTATTTTTATCCCTGTTTTATAGATAAGGGAGATTTGAAGACATGAGATGGTTTCTTGTATAACAGTTAGTTAGCAGGTTGTTAATTAGGGTTGAACCTAATTATCCTTTTGGTATACATAATAGAAATTCAATATTTTTGAGTAAATAAATCAATAAATGAATAGACTTACAAAAATGAGGTCAATGTATCACTGTCCCACAACATACCATGGGAACTCCAGTATATAATTATTTGTTTTAGTTTATCCTATTCACAAAAGCTTAATTGACTTGTTTAACCTTAGCTCAGCACTTTCCACTAATAATAATACAATTATAATGGCACATGTCTTTGCTGGTGAAGAAATGACCTACAATTATTCATTATTAAATTTATATGTGCAGATTCCAGACCCATCAAAAAATGATGCCCCTTAGCTTAATTAACTTGATTTATGATCTAACTAGGAATGACTATGAGTGGGCAGATATTTAAGTTGTTATGCTCTTTTACATTATCCTGAAATAGAAATAAGTATACACTTAATTTATTACCACTGTGACTTCTGTTGTAAAAATTAGAATATTGGGGCATGATTTAAACAATTTTTAATAATTTGCAACCTAAAGCACCAGTAGACAAATCCAATCAAATGTATTTCTCATTACATAATTTAGTAAGTTGGACCAATTACTAAAATGAGGTCAATGATCACAGGTAATTTCTGAGTATAATATGAATTATAGATTTTTTTTAAATCAAAGTATTGTAACTGTCTTAATAATGTTGAGAATATGACCAGTTCTACCAGGTAATTACATCTCTGTACCTATAGGTATATTTCAGTTTGCTCATAGATGTATATGTAGTGATCAAACTCTGTAAAAGTCACTTTCATTCATTTACAGGGTAGGAGGCATGAAAGCCCACTAGACCTTCCTGGTAGCTGGTATTTCTAAAAGGGGAAATGGTAGTGAGAATGCGAAGACGTAGTATAATGAACTCACGAAGAGAATGAATAGCTCTCAGATGACAAATCCTTCATGTCACTGAAATGTAGATCACTTTTGTTTGTTCACTTGTTTTGTTTTTGGGAATAACCTGTAGGGTTTTTTTTTTAAGTAACACAAATATTTGTTAAAACATCATCTAGAATACTTTTACAAATAAGACCACAACTTTTTTCCTTATATTTTGCTTATTAAATTTTATGGGATATAACTCAAAATAGAGTAGCTTGTATGGACCTGATTTTATAGCAATGAGTTGGAATAAGGTTCCAGTGTATATAACACAAGAAGATAAACATTTATATTGGAGGCAGAGTGTTCTGGGTTTTAATGCTAGCATTACTATTTATTAGTTGCAGTTTTCTCCTTCTGAACCTCATTTTTTCTATCTATAAAATGGAGATATAGGCAATGTTTGTATTAGTTATTGTTAAGCAAAGAGTAAACTAACATTTACTTAGCATTTACTGTATGTGTGGTAGGCATCTTCACATGAATCATCATTCTTTTTGTCCTTAAAACAACACTGTGCGATAGGAATTATAACCCATATCATTTTCATGATGTAAACGAAGGAACTTTGTTGCGTTTCTACGGCTCAATGTGATAAGGAAAACCCTTCTGATTCAATTTCAGGGCTACTTGTGGTGAAAGTCTGTGTTCCGTGACTATAGCAAAATGTGAACACCGCATGAAAAAAAATATCTAGTGCATAGTTCACACTCACTAATAGTTGCATATAGATGGGTGGAGGAGTTTTCTTACACCCAGCGCAAAATTTACCCTTTTTTAATCTCTTATTTTTCCTTTAGTTTTAACTCAAAAGTAAAACCAGAGGATACGTGTGTGTGTGTGTGTGTACATGTGTGTGCATATCAGTATTTTGTAGTTTATGAACTAAACTGGATTGAAGTGAAACAGCATTGACAGTTTTTCTTTGGGCTCAAAATGACTTGACGTCAATTTAATTCTCAAGTAACGAACCAATAGGGGGCATTAGAGTACTACTGCTAACTGTAGTTAGTGCTTGTCCAGTTAACCACAGCTCTTCAAAATGACATTGTGGCTGGCCTTAGTAGTTGCAATTGCTGTAGTAGAGCTAAAATTTAGTGTATTAATAAAGTCCTGTAACTCTCGGTAATGTTAATGAATCAAGCATTTTGATTAACAAGGCACATATAAGGGGAAAAAGTTAAGATTGGGTATTCAAATGAAAGTAATTAAAATGAACACAGCTGAAAATGAAAATGTGACACACATAAATGGCCCTATTATCACAAGATAACAGAATGCCGTTCAGGCAATTTTCCTCTAACCGAGTGGACCACTAGTTAATTGTTTGGCTCTTCCCTTTTACACTTTCCACTAGAAAGACTTTTGTCTCTGCTATTATAACAGAAAAAGTTTAAAGAGGAGAGTTTGAAAAAGTTTGGAAATGACTCCTTAGAATAAGTCACCATTCAAAGACATCTAATGGTATCCCACTTGTTTTTATTCATATAATGTCAAATAGGGAATTATCTGTCCTGGAATTTTCCATCAAATGTTGTCAATGAAGGGAGGGGGAGGTGATTAGTACTACGCCTGCTCCTTGCCGCCTGCAGAGACATTCCAGAGTCCTTAGAACATCAGGCAAACTGTAGAGCTTTGTTAATATAAGTTGTATATTGGGGTTTTCCTAAGGATGCCGGAAAGGCCTTGTTTTTCTTAAGAATGGAAGGACAAGAAATACGTATTATTTCACTTGAGCAAAACAGGGCGGGATGAGGTGAGGAGTAAGATTTGTGGGCTAAAAGGGGAAATGATGAATTCAAACTGTACTGTGCACTTGCTTTTGGTTCTTAAAGAATCCATTCCTCCACACAAGGCGACTTGTTCTCTGGTCATACTCCAGGTTTCTTTATCAGCTGTGCCGTTACAATGAACATTTGCCAAGCAAGCTAATTTAGCTCCACTTCTTTCTTTTGTATTTCCCTAGGAGTGTCATAAAAATGAATTTCAGACATGTTGGTCTGTTACACTAGAACTGCTCTTGCATGTTACATATTGCACTCAGTTATAGGATATGTGTCTATGGTCTTAAGATGCAGGGATAAAGAGAAATTGCAATTATGTAGATGTCTTTGGAATCTTACATAATTGGTTTAAGCCAGCATTTGTCTATGTCTTTACCTTCACGTGACTTAAAATGGAGCCAGCTCTAAGGGGGATTAAGCCCAGTCATAAAACTGAGCAGGTCTGTCTAGACACTAGGTCTGATTCAGACTGAGTGAATGATGCAGCAATTGCCTCTCCTTTTTCTGCTGTACACCTTAGGAACTATTTCTCTCTCTCCTGCTTTTCTCTCTCATACATTTCATCTACCTCAGCTAAAAGCCATGTTCTCAGGCGTATCACAACTTAGACGTCTGTGAACTCAGTGAAAGTCTAACTCTAATAAGGTTATCAATCAAACTTGCTCTGATTTGGTAAAGAACATTAATTATAGTGAATTTTTGTCTCAATTTTCACTTTTCAGAATTTCATAAACATTTCCTCAGTTTTAAATAATTAAAATGAAGTCCATACGGCAACCCAGCCCTTGCAGTAGTGCTTTGAGCTTGTTTTGACAGTCGTAATAATGGATTTTCTCCAGTCCGTCCTCTCTTGTCTGGTTCCTCTTGTGACCAGTAGAACTCATTTGGTCAGTAGCCATGGAATTGAGTGAAACTAACTGGTCCATATGGCAGTTGAACTGCAATCTCGACTTCATTAACACCACGCTCCGACCAGCTGAGCTAACAAGCCAAGAAAATCAAATTAGACACTATACAGAGTTCCTGGTTAATTGCATTTTCCTCTTTTGGGCTCTTCATTATAGCCACTTTCACCAATTACCAGCTTCTGAAGGGTGAGGATTAAGTCCACATAGCTCTTGTTCATTTTGTCCCTTATGTTGAAGTTGTAGGATGGAATATACTGTGTTAAGTTCAGGCAGCAAAGGCATGAGCGTATAGAAGCAAAACTGTGGTCCCTAATGTTCTTTGGCAGAGGCTGAAAGTAACATATTTCAAACATCCCAAGAGGAAAGCTGCTACATTAGTGTACAAAGGGGTGATGAGAAATTTTTGGCAGCTCTCTGATCCATTTTCTGTGTACCTCCTTTCCAGTCTCTGAATCTTATTTCTGCTTTCAGTTCCTACTTTATTTCACGCTAGAATATATATTTGTGCTTTCATGTGAACTTGGGATTACAGAGAAACTCGACTTGCAATTATGTGTAATGACCTGACGTCCCAGCATTATATCTTGAAGTTCAAATCTGTTGTGCCTGGAAATCTGACTTCTAAGTGGCATGTCCAAATAACAACAATATGTTTGTAATTTTGTGTATTAATCTGGTGTTCTACTCATTAGGCAGCAGTGTGAACAGGACCTATTTTTTTCTTTGCCTAAATTGCCAGGCATGGATAATAATAGTTTTGCTAAATTTAATTCATTTTAATTAATTAACATTTTGACACGTATGCATTTGTAAACTCCCAAGGCATTTACTAGATTAATGTTTTATGATGAACCATCATGTCAACAAATATTGTGGCTGAAATGTTTAAATAGGTTCAGTCTTTGAATGCATTATTGGCATTACTTCGTGATGTATTATTTCAGATGTAGGCTGTTGAGGTTGAGAGGAATTGATTATAGGCTCCTTGAATGTGTCTTAATACAACTTTTAAATTGTATTCATTTATGGGTCAAGACAATTCAGTAGATAATTTAGTGGAATCAAACACTATTATAGCTGATTATTATAAATTATCCTGGTATTCAGTTGTGGAAGGGAGGGTATTTGCTTCATTTATTATTTGAAATATTAACCATTGCATTCATTTTCTTAGAGGACAAAGCCAGGGTTGGTTGGTTGGTTGGTTGGTTGATTGGTTTGTTTCTTTTTTGTTTTGTTTTTTTTTTTTTTTTTTGGCAGATGGCTAGAGATCATCATTTCAACCTCTTTTTACACATGGAAAAAACAAGAGAAGAAATTAAACACAAAAGGGCTTAGGAAGAGAAGGGTCTCTGTCCAATCAACTTAGTATGGAGGCCAAGGGTAGGACCCAGGTTTCTAAGTATTATGGACTGAATTTTGCTATACACCCAAATTCACGTATGAAGCTCTGATCCCCCATTGTGACTTTTTTTGTGCCTATAAGAGGGTAATCAGGGTTAAACGATATAAGGGTGGGGCCCTAATCCAGTAGGACTGGTATTCCTCTAATAATGAGACACCAGAGATCTCTTTCTGTCTTACTGCATGTGTATAGTAGAAATGCCATGTGAGGACAGTGAAAGGTGGGCCATCTTCAAGCCAGGAAGAGAGGGTTCACCTGAAATCAACACTGCCGGCACCTTGATTTCAGCCTTCTAGACTCTCAAACAGTGAGAAGATAAATTTCTGTTGTTTAAGCTACCCAGTCCAAGGTCCCTTGTTAAAGCAGGTAGAACTGACAAATATACCAAGCTTCTGTCCAAACTTCTTCCGCTAACCCGCATACTAACTCACATACTAACCCATAACTACTCTGTGATTAACAAAAAGCACACCTTTCAGCTATCATGCACGTAATTCAATAGTTGTCACAAGAGCTGACTTTAAAATCAAACGATGGTAGTAATGGAAATGTTGGACAAATATTGGATCCCTCCTAAGTCCTTACAGCCTGGTACAGACATTGGCACAGAGCTGGTGCTAAACAGTTTGCCCCCACCTTCTCTCCCTTTCTTCATTTCAAAGGCACTCTCAGAAATAATTGTCACTTTATAACTTCATCTGATGAATCCCCCATATTGTATCCCTGGAAAAGGCAGAGTTGTAGAGTTGTATTACTTCCTCTTGCCTATTTTCCAGGCAAAATTATTATCAGACTCCTGAGCAGCGGCCAGTAAGATTGGAAATCCAAGATTATGGTACAATTTGAAAGACAAAAAAAAAATAGATTAATAGTTTAACAAAATTATAATACCAGTAAAAACTTAAATTATTTTGCTTTGGAAGAATTAGTGATATATATTCCATATTTTTTCTATGTTTTGTAAATTGTGAATATCACTTAAGGCATGAGAAAAATTTGTATGATGAAATTTTAGCAATATTTCTTATCTCGTTTGGTGAATGAAATCCCCTTTCTTCCAGTACTTGTGTAAAATCAACCCTTAGTTTAAGATCTTATTTTGGGGGTTCCTGGGTGGCTCAGTCAGTTGGGCATCTGGTTCTTGATTTTGGCTCAGGTCATGGTCTCAGGGTCACGAGGTGCAGTCCTGCATTGAATCCGAGTCAAGCCTCATGTTAAGCCCTGTGTCCTCAGAGGGGAGTCTGCTTGAGATTCTCTCTCTTCCTCTCCCTCTGCCTCTCCCACCCTCTAAAATAAATAAATAAGTCTTTTTTTTTTTTTAAATCTTATTTAGGATTAAGATGTCAAAAACCACAGTAAAACCAGAAATCTTAATCTCACATCTCATGTTTGCCACTAACCCCAGGGTTTGGTTTTGGTACAAAACAATGGATACCGCTTAAGTTAAAATTCCTAACCTGGATTGGAATGTGATTGAATTCAAACTACTTTGGGAAAGTCACAAAAATGTGGTTAATTTTATTTGATGTTCTTCAAGTATTTGAGTCACAGAGACAGCATGACCTTTTCAGGTTCCTTTCAGCTGTAAAGAAATAAAATGTTTCTATATGAACCTTTTCTTTGATTCTACTTGAAATTTCAGTTGGGGTTAGGTAAGGGTCCATTATCTCCAAAGGGACATTGTTATAGTGAAAGATATTGGAACTACTGAAGCAAAACAGCAAGGACATCTCATGGCTAAGATACATGCAGTATTTATTAGTAAGTTAGTGGTGCTTAGTTAATCACATTTTTAATTTCCGAAGAACTCTCCACAAAACAAATTATTATGTTAGGTAGAAGCTAGACATAAGCAGTGGAAGGAACACCCCGAGGCAGAGTCCCAAATCCTTGAAGGAGTGCTGACCTGGAGGCAAGGATGGTGATAAGTGAGCAACATACTGTAGGCTGGGAGCACAGCATCCTGACCTTTCAAGACCTTGGGGCTGATGATCAAAGAGCTGCAGATGCAGAGTGTGAGCTCTTCTCCTCCACCTCTGACCCAGGTAACCCCAGATAAACTCATTATAATGCATTTGCATTGCAGGAACAGCCCTGCCTGATGGAGAAAGGCTGCCATGATGGTTCTGGTACAAACCTTGGAGAGCCAAAAACTCCACCTCCCAACCTGTGGGAGGTCCCATTAGAGACCACCCCACTGTGAGTCCTAGCTCCTCCAAGCCCAGAGAGACCCAATAATCCAATTCCAAAACACCCTAGGGACCAATTCCACCTTGAAGAATCTGCCTTTCTCCCACCTTGAGAGTGTACTTTCACTTTGATAAATGCTTTGTGCTTGATATTTTCCTCTGCCTGTCTTTATTCGAGCACCATCCCCATGTAAATCTTCTCCTGGGGAATGCAAGGACCAAGACCTCCATTCACACAATGAAGACTCTCTCACCCATAACAGTTATAAGAGGGAAACCAAGTTATATATCCTTTTATTAGCACAATTAAGAGCTCTCATTTCTTTTTTTTTTTTTTTTAAAGATTTTATTTATTTATTCGACAGAGATAGAGACAGCCAGAGAGGGAACACAATCAGGGGGAGTGGGAGAGGAAGAAGCAGGCTCACAGCAGAGGAGCCTGATGTGGGGCTCGATCCCATAACGCCGGGATCACGCCCTGAGCCGAAGGCAGATGCTTAACCGCTGCGCCACCCAGGCACCCCAAGAGCTCTCATTTCTATCCCCCTTTTTTAGTATCTGTGTATAGTTTGTGATCCGTCATAGGAAATATAACTATCATATGTAGGGAATGGAGAATTTTTGTTTAAATTTGTCTTTGTTCTTCATGTTGTACAGATAACCCATTTCTGCCATTTAAGTCAATGAACGACTAAGCAGTATAAAGAAACAATCAGTCCAAATTCCTTGCCATGGTTTATAGGCCTCTTCCTAATGGACCCCCTTTCCACCACATTTCCTCTTGTTCAATACACTGTAATCATACTGGTTTTTTAGTTTCTGGAGAACATCAAACCTATTTCCAAAATTGGCCTTTTCTTTTTCTCTACCTGAAATACTGTTACATCAGAACCTGACAAGGCTGCCTCCAACTTTCAGGCCTTGGCTCCAATGATACCTCTTCAATACGGTCTTTCCTCATCACCCTATGTCTAAAGAAACCCTCTTCTTTTCTCAGTACTATTTATCTTTATTTCCCCATTTTCTTCAAAGCATTTATCACTATTTGTAGTTATCATGCTTATATATTTAGAGGAAATTTGCCGTTATTGTTGTAACCCAAATGACTAGAGTAGAGCGTAATATTTATTAGATGGTCTATCAGTAAGTGTTATACTAATTGAAAAGTTATATGGCCATACATAGGAAAGATTACAGATGATACATTGCATATTTAATTTGTGTCCTGTGCCTTCACCTTCATCACCCTGATTGAGATTTACAGTTGATACAGAAGGGTCAGCTTTGCTTTCTCTATAGAATCATTTCCCATATGGTGTCAGTTCAGCACGTGTGTCTTCACTTCTAACTGTAAATGTTGTTTAAAACAGGGTTGGGCGCCATCTCTGATGCTTAAGCTCTTCTCTATTTAAGAGTTGATGCCATTCCTTAAAAATAAATTCCCTTATGAGTGCACGAGTTGCAATATTTTTAGATGAGCAGATACTCTTCATTTCTGTAGCCAAAAAATATAGCTGTCCATTGGATGGTGTCCATTGAGAGTTTAACCTACAGTTTTATTTATTTTGTTTATTAATTAGCCAGATATTTGTTGAATGCCTACTATATACCAGATACTTAGGCAGGAACTGGAAATGTTTTGGGTAAGAAATATACCCTGTTCCAGCTCTTACCTATAGCAAAAGAGCCAGAGAAAAACAAGTAAGCAAAAATAAATACGTAACCACAAAGTTTCTGATTCCCTCAACAATTAAACTGGCTTGAATACTAAGGAATGAAGCTGGAAACCATTAAGGATGTCAGGAAGAGCTCTCTGAGAGGTGAAATTTAATCCAAAGTTAGAAGAATAAGAAGAAATAGGTAGAAAAATGTTCCATAATAGTGTGACATGAGACAAATACTGTTTCTTACTCCATTTCTTTACTTTCAGTGTATATCACATTGAAAACCACTTTTGAAACCAACCACTGGAATTGTAATGGCCTTGCTGCAGTTGATGTGTTTTCTTCTTATGGATTTTCCTCAGAATCAAACACTGAGTGAAAGGAGTATCCGTTTTGCAGCAGTCTGTCAGGATAAGTTGAACACTGGAAACTGAAATCAATTGTAAATCTGATAACATAGCGGAATGTTCACTTAACTTTAAAATGCCTTTTAGAGAACACAAGGGAGTTCTGAATAGTCTAATCATTTTTTCCAGAAGGCATCTGTGATTTTGCTAATTTGCCTCTGAGGAAGTCGGTGACGAGGAAAAGGGAGAACAGACGGCACTCAGTAGCCGAAGTAGGTAAACGGCTGTTTTGCACTTGTTTTCTCTTTATTCATCGTTTTGTGAGAGGAGCTATAAATTGGTTAGTAAAAAGGATGCTTAAAATGTTTTATTCTAATTTTTTTCTGAGACTCTGTGGGTCTTGGATCATATATCCATATGTGCAAAGATTATATGCAGACCTAGTGGCGCTCCAGAGTGAAGCATCAATAGTTAATACGCTGAAAGACTGTAAAGGCTAAAAAGCCCTCGCTGTTTGAGTAGGATTCTGTGATACTCGGCATACACTTACCAGGGGCGTGCTTAAGTAATTACTGGTGGTAATGTCTTGAGTGCTCCTAAAGGAGAAACTAAAATTCCAGTTCTGGTGATGAGGTAAAACCAAACAAAAAAACACTGTAATATGTATATACATGTGTGTGTCCACACACACACTCATGCGTGTATAAAACAGCTTTTAAAATGAATTTTGGTCAGGGTGACAAACCATGAGAAACTCTGCACTCCGGGAAACACATTGAAGGTTGCAGAGGGGTGGGGGTGGGGGGATGGGGTAACTGGCTGATGGGCATTAAGGAGGGCATGTGACCTGTTGAGCACTGGGTGTTACATGCAACTGATGAGTCATTGAACACTGCATCGAAAACTAGTGATGTAATGTATGTTGGCTAACTGAACTTCATAAAAATATAAAAAAAATAAAAAGCATTTTGAACATTCAAAAAGCTTTCAATATTCCTATCATTTGACTGAGTGAACTTAATGTACTTCTCAGAACGTAGATTCTGAGAAAGTAGCCTAAGGAAGAAAAAGTTATATTCATCCAGATATTTATTGCACCCTTGTTTATAATAACAAAATCTTGGAAACTATCCAAATGTCTAACAATCAAAAATGTAAATTTTATTGTATTTATGCAATGCAAGATTTTGTCAGCAATAAAATAAAATTATGGACAATATAAAAAATTGGAAAATATTTAAGCTAAGCTAATATGTTACAGGACAAGGAAGAAGAGATAATTATGAGATTTTTCATTTCTTCACATGCTACTGTTTAATGGTTACCCCACAGAAGCCTCAGATACAACATATGTAGAGCCAAATTTTCACATCAAAATTGCTCTTTTCTGTGTTACTTGTCTTGAACTTGATCACTATACATGTGAAACTGAGAATCTATAAAATTCTTGGGATTGTCTTTGATGTTACCCTCTCTGACAAAATCTGCCATCTCCCTTCCTATGGTCTGTACCTTGCTCATTCTGGCCCTCAGCGTGTGGTCACTTGCCAGTAGCCAGCTTGATGTATTTGGCCACCTCTAGGGATTCCCTTCTGTAACAATGTATTTCACTAGAACACAGAAGGGACCATGTCAGTGCTCTGCTTAGAAATACTGATGGTCCTCCAGTATATACGAAACAAAATATCAACTCTTTCATTAGATAAATGGTAACACAAATGCACTTGTGTTTTTTGCCTTCAGATGTCTAGTGAACAATATAAGATTGTCAGGAGAGTTTGGGACTATTGGTAACAAGAACAAAGGGTTTATCAAATTAGGGTCAGATGTGATATTGAAGACTTGATACGTAATTGTTCATGTAGAAAGCTTTGATAGCCTAGTCCGTGTAACCCTATGTTTGAAAAAAAGAATTACAGAATCTTATATAGGGGTGAATATATTTGAAAGGGGATAGACAGAGGTATAAAATGATACATACCAGGTTATTAACATTGGATATAAAGAAAGATTATTTTTTAATTTATACATCTATTTATGGTTATCAATGGTTATGGTAAATGTGGTGATTTATTATTATTATTACTACTACATTTATGTTAAATGTAAGAAGTAGAGATTAGACTGCAAGAAAGAAATGCAATAACACTGGTGATCATTTTATGTTGCTGGATTAAGGGTAAGTGGCAAGAGAAAAATTATACTTAGATTCTAGATTGCCCAGTCCAATTCTCTGGTAAAGAAAAAATAAGAGGATTTAGAGCAGATGGTCTGTATAGACTAGAGAATGTACATCTGGCTGGACTATAATTCCAATTGTAGCCATTTTTTCATGGACACGTAGTAGATACCTACCTGAGCAGGAAGGGTTAATAACTTTTTAAAAAGTTATAATTGTTTGGGTCTCATCTCTGAGCCCTATTAAAGGAGAGAATAATTTTGAGCTGGTTATTTGTTAGCTTAAGCTAAGAGACAAAGTATTGAGAGATTTTGCCTGCTCAACATCGGGCAGACGGAGCTGGACATAAAAAGTGTGAGTTGAGACAAAGTAATCGCAATAACCTTCAGTCCTCCTTGAAAGTGACAGAAGGAGTCAAAGACTCTAGGTTGTACCTAAATTCACGTAAACATATGAGCTGAAACATCTGCTCCTCAGGAGGCTACAAGCAGGCATTGATTGGGTGCACAGTTATCATTGGAATCTGCATAAGGATTAAAACATTTAGTCAATAGGTATTGAATAAGTAATTCGTACATGGGCTGCTAAAGGAGAAATATGGTGCTGGCATATTCTTTTAGAAAGGTTAAGTATTGTCTTTCTCAATCACTTTCAAGTCAATTAAAATTTTAATTAACAGAATCCTACTTTATTTGGCAAGAATTTTAAGCATCCATTTAGAAAAACTGCTTCATTTACCAGTTATTGCTGGGCTTGTTTGGCAAGCATCATGGAGAGAAGAAGCAGAAAGTCAAATTGCTTTCTGAAAGATGTATCATTCAAGTTTTCTTGATTCTTTACACTAGAACTTTCCTTTTGCTTCAATGATTTTTGCTCTTTTAAAGGACTGAATTATACAGTATATGGTGTTGAGTGTAAAATGCATAATTAATGTGAAATAAATTTTTATTATGATTCTTCCTGCATGGTTGATATTCGTGTTTTGTACAAGTTCAGCGTGTTACAATATGGCTTATTTCTTCAGCCCCTGGATTTTTCTTTTAATAAGACTAATAAGAATGAACTAAAAGATGAAATTAGTAAGCAGAGAATATTTTATAGAGCTGGAAAAATGCATTCATTTGGTGACTCCATAATAGATAATTTATAAATTTAAATGGGTGCTCATCTAAAGGTCTCTCAATTAACACCCACCAATTATATAATTTCTTTTGTCTTTCTCATCTGTTCTCTGTTATTGGAGCCATTTGAGATTCAGCCAGCTACCTCTTCTTCAGGAAAGACTTCCTTCTCTTGAGCACTCACTCCCAAGTAGCCGGGCAGCTCTTGTCTTGTCTTCAGTAGTACCACCTGTGTGCTTTCACGGGGTGGTATCTGCCATGCAATGTGTAGTGATGCTCATTTACCTGATGTTTTTCTTGCAAAGATGAATTCACAGTTTTTCTAATAGCTTTTATGAAATACTTATGAAGAGACAATTAGAAAGTTAAACATACTGTGTTTACTGCAAATTTACCCCCTTTTTCTCTTCATTATACTTTGCATTTCTAGTATCATTTTCCTTCTGTTTGAAGACATCCCTTTACTGTGATGTGTCTTTACTATAGGTCGAGCTGGCAAATACTTTCCCAGGGTATGCTGACGTTGGAATTTCTGTAATTTGCTTTCACTTTTAAAGGATTCTTTTTCTGGGTATAGAATGTGGCCTAGTAGTTTTGTTTTGAATGTTTTCTCCAGCACATTAAAAACATCAATCTATTATCCTCTGGCTTTTATCACTTGCAAAGTCAGCTTTTACTTCTGTGGCTGTCCCTTTGACTGTAATGTGTCTTGTTTCTTTGACTATTTTGAAGAACTTTTTTTAAAGATTTTATTTATCCATTTGAGAGAGAGAGAGAGAGAGAGAGAGAGAGCATGAGTGGTGTTAGAGGCAGAGGAAGACGGAGAAGCGGACTCCCTGTTGAGCTGTGAGCCCGATGTGGGGCTCAATCCCAGGACCTGGAGATCATGGTCTGAGCCACCCAGGCACCCTATTTTGAAGGTTTTGAAAGGATTTTTTTTAAGGATTTTTTTCCCTCTCCCCTTGGTTTTCTTAGGTATCCTATGATGTAGCTAAGTTACTTTATTTTTATGCAGCTTGGAGTTCTCAAGCTTCTTATATCTATAGATTGGTATCATTCACTGGTTGTAGAATTTTGGGGCCATTCTCTCTTCAAAAATTACTCTTTTCTTATTGTTTTTATCTCTTCCTTTTCTGTGACTAAAATTTCATTTGAGGCAGACCTTAAAATTTTTGCCTACTGCCCGTCCATTTTTCCTCTTCATGCATAAATCTAGATATATTCTATAAATTTATATGGTCCAACTAAAAAATCTTTTAGCTTTGTCCAACTTATTCAGTACCTAATCTTAATTACTATAATTTGTTTTAAGTTCTAGAATTTTCATTTTATTCTTTTGTATTCATTCCAGTTTTCTGATAAAAAATTCAATCTTGACGTACATTTTTATACACTATCTTAATTACATTTATTTAAAGTTCATAACTGATAACTTTGACATCTCTGTCATCTATATTGTTTTTCTATTGTTTTTTCCTTTAGTTCTATTCCTAGGTACATTTGTCAACTTTTGCTTAAATTCCAAAAATTTATATGAAAAATTGGAGACACTCTGGATGACGTCATCTTCCTACAGAGAGGACTCACCCTGTCTTCTGGTAGAACGTGGAGGGCAGAACAGCCCAGTCCAGTTTGGGACTAAATTTACTCTCTGCTAGTCTGTAGTGTTCATCACGATTATTCTTCATTATGACTACTTTCTCTGACTTCCCTATCCCTAGTGCCCAGTTGAGTGTTCTGGGGTTTTATAAGATGTCTCCTCATTGCTTAGGGTCTGATGTAGCTGTGACTCCCAAGCAGTGTGGCATGCCGGTCTTGCTGTATCACACTTACTTCTCCCCGCCGCCCCC